>NC_142356.1:39487858-39557858 GCF_059441175.1 Urocampus carinirostris | reverse complement strand
GGCTGGAGCCCATCCCAGCCATCTCCGGGCAGTGGGCAGGGGACACCCTGAACTGGTTGCCAGCCAATCGCAGGGCACACAGGGACAGACAACTCATTCGCTCATTCACACCTAGGGACAATTTGGACCGGCCAATTCACCTGAAATGCATGTTTTTGGAACGTGGGAGGAAACCGGAGTGACCGGAGGAAACCCACGCAAGCACGGGGAGAACATACAAACTCCGCACAGGAAGTCTGGAGCTGGATTTGAACCCACGACAGGTTCCCATGACATGAACTGTGCCGCACAAGCGCTAACCACTGCCAACAGCAGGGGTGCCGGAGCCCATCCCAGCTATCCTCGGGCTATCCTCGGGCTGTGGGCAGGGGACACCCTCAACTGGTTGCTAGCCAGTCGTAGGGCACACAGAAACAGACAACTCACTCAATCATTCACAACTAGGGACAATTTGAGACGGCCAATCAACCTGACATGCATGTATTTGGAATGTGAGAGGAAACCGGAGCACCCGGAGGAAACCCACACTGGCACAGGGAGAACATGCAATCTGCACATGGGGAGGCTGCGGTAGCTGGACTTGAACCCTGAACCTCTGCACCCAATTTATTAATAAATATTTTAACAAAAATAGAATGAAAAATAAAGTACAATTTTTAAGATTATTCAGTCCTTAAAAAAGTAAAATTGTTTGCCAGTGGGGCAAGAATGACTATATTTTTTAAACTTTGAAAATGTAACTAAATAGAAAAAATAAAATTGGGAACTCCGTTGATAAAATAAATTAGCTGAAAATGTTGCTAATTTCAAGTACCGTATTTTCCGCACTATAAGGCGCACCTAAAAGTCTTAATTTTTTTCAAAAGCTGACCATGCGCCATATAATACAGTGCGCCTTATATATGGCTCAATATTAAATTCGCAAGGTCTCGCAACTTACGCAACTGCCGCCGACTCGATTTTCCCCCGAACGTGGAGTAGTCCGCGGTGTATGCTGGGATTTATATACCGGTGTTTCATTGGCTAACCAATGTGTCAATCATCATTTGAATCGATCGCTATAGGCTAAAGTTATTCGGAGCCTTGGATTGGCTAGAGGGCCAAAACAAACCCTGCAATTGGCCGAAAAAGATGTGTCAATCATCCGTTAAATCGATCGCTATTGGCTGAAGTTATTCGGAGCTTCGGATACGCTAGAGGGCCAAAACAAACCCTGCAATTGGCCGAAAAAAATGTGTCAATCATCCGCTACATCGATCGCTATTGGCTGAAGTTATTCGGAACCTCGGATACGCTAGAGGGCCAAAACAAACCCTGCAATTGGCCGAAAAAGATGACTGAACGCAAGCTTGCTAAACTTCGCCATAAAGAAACATGTTTCATTAGTCTGTATTTGAAAACATTCTACTCTCCTGGATTTACTTCACTCACGGTTGTAAGAAGACCATGATTGCGTATCATTATTGAACGTGAGAACTTAGGTGAGTTATGCGGCTTTATATTTTCCCGGTATCTTGTTTTAGAACGATCTTGATGTTGCTGTGATGAGTTGAGTGAATTAAACTCAATTCCAAGTGTTTATTGTCATATGCACAGTAAAGTTGCGAGCGAAAAAGAAAATAGAAACTAAGGAATGGTTGGCATTTATTCAATCCCAAGACTTTAACCTTCCGAATGATGGAACGATGCATTTGAGTGACATCGTACGGACACCGTATCCGCACGTGTTCTCGACACGTATTTGCGTCTTTGCAAGCTTTGGGAATGTTAAGGGGGTAATAAGTTTGACTGAATCATCTGACTGTTTTGTCGACGTTCCCATTGTAGCGCCTTATAATCCGGTGCGCCTTATCTATGGAAGTTATAGGACCAAAAACAATTTTTTGGGGGTGCGCCCTATAACCCGGTGCGCCCTATAGTGCGGAAAATACGGTATTTTCTTTTTCAGTTTGAATATAGAAAAATAGAGAGCACTAAAAATAAGCCTACATGTGCACTTTTTAATTATTAGTAAAAGACATCCACGGGAAAACTCAAATACATATATAATCTATTAACTACCCCCGCAACCCTTTTGAGGATAAGCGGTGCATATAATGGAAGGATGGATCTATTAACTATTTTGAAATAAAATTATATTATAACGTGATAAATGGGGGGGTTTTGGGGTTTTTAAGGGTTATTGTTCTATCTTCGTTATTCATTATCCATTATCCGTTATCGGTCAGTTCATAATACGCTACAAAGCCTAGGAGCCGGGACACTTACTCTCAGCCAAAAGGCCAAGCTAAGGTCCTAGCCCTAAAGCCTTGCTGCGATCATTGCGAATGCACCGTTCCCGGAGGTACTGCAATACCGGGCCGATGCGTGGAGTGGACAGAGCAAGCTCTTACAGTACTCGTAAAAGAATCAACATACAAACATGGGTTGAAAACCAAGCAATTACAAAGACAGGTAGGCCGGCGTGCTCTTTTTCTTGGGCCTTGTTCAATCCAGAACAACAAAGACAACTGACACTCAAAGCTTAGTTTGCGCATGCGTTAGAGGCGTAATAATTAGTATATAAAAAGAAAAAAGTGATCTACTGCCACATACTTATATGGATGAATGTTAGTCACTTGGCTGATCACTGGAAGAAAGCAACAATGTCGAGCAATATAGTGCTTTTTTTTACAAAGATAATATTAGGCAATTTCCTACAGCAGACGAACTAAGTCTCACGGCATCATGGTTGAAAAACACTGCGTGAGCTAAACAATGTATATAATTCTCAAGGAATTACGGTCAATGGAATCCTTCATGCTGTTTTGTGAGACTTCAGAGGCAAGTTTTTCAATCCAAACCCCTTAACGATTAAATTTTATCCAAACAATGAAATTGTTTCTCGTCCTGTTTGCCACCCGGCCATGATTTCATCCGGGATCGCTCAAAAATAATGACCGGTTTCAAAGACACAATAGTCCCAGATTGCCTCGATAAGACCATCTTGATTGTCCATGATCGAAAGCAGACTTAAGAAGAAACCAAAATAAACGACATGCAAACTTTTGGGGGGGATTTTCCCGCTTTTGTTCTGTCGTCAAGAAAATAAAATACTTCTTTTACTCCCACAACTTTCCCATCGTCACCGATTTTGCAAGCGCACTTTTTTGAGGGGCCGAGCGAGGGGTATTGTTTCGTTCCCGCCGGGGTTTGTGGTCTGCCGTCGCCTGCTTTCTGTTGTTCTCTCTCGTTTGGAGACATCATGCTCTGGTCAAGTGTGAGAAAGTCTGTGAGTGTTTCTGAGAGATCAGTTGAGGGTCACACATGTACAGTGAGACAACACGGGGCCTTGCGGTTTCCTGACCTCCCGGTTTTGGTTTTGTTTTCCTGTTTCTTACATCCATCTGTATTACGCCCCTTTTCCTGGCCTCTTTCAATGCCCCATATCCTATAATATTCACTTGTCTAACTGCATAGCAAAAGACGTGCATGTATATTGGATATTTCCCATTTTTCGGTCTTTCTGTTTTATTGATTGCCTTTTTGTTGTTTATGAAGTAATGTCTGCCTTCTTCTAATACAGTAAAGTTGTGCTGTGCAGTAGATCCCCCGAATATGACATTAATCCATTCTTAGTTGGTGACTGCAAAGTGAAATTGCTATAGCAATTAGTTCCAAACCTGCCGTATCCCAGATAAAGACATTAAAGTAGAAAAATAGTATTTAGTAAATACTACTTAGATGCATACAATTAAGTAACATTACTAATAAAAATACATGTAAAAGAAAATTGCATTTTTATTTACTTTTAGTGTGAAGTGGAGTAGTGGGTGGATGCAGGGGGAGACAAGACGTGGATTAAAAATAAAACTGATTTTAAAAACTTCAACTTGCAAGGATTGACGTAACCTTGGTAGATGTCTTTACTTTAATTGCATCTTTTTTTTAATAATAGCACCAATCATGGATTGGTTATGGCCATTCAACATAGCTGTCTTCAGTCAGTCGGCAGGGTACACCCTCAACTGCTTGCCAGCCAGTTGCAGGGCACCCAGAGACAGACAACTACCTCGCTCATTTACACCTAGGGACAATTTGGACCGGCCAATTAAGTTGACGTGCATGTTTTGGGAATTTGGGAGGAAACCAGAGTGCCCGTGGAAAATCCATGCAGATACAGGGAGAACATGCAAACTCCGCACAGGAAGGCTGGGGGCTGGATTCGAACATATGACCTCAGAACTGTTCCGCGAATGTGCTAACCACTCAGTTGCCATGTATATTTCTAAACAATAGCTGTTATTTATCCCCCCGAAATATTTTTTTATAAATGTACATGCTTATTTATAAATTAAATGTAAAAAAAAAAATAGAAAACAGACACTCAAGTTAATTAAAGGGACAGTTGTATTATTTCATAGCGTACGTATATATATATATATATATATATATATATATATATATATATATATATATATATATATATATATATATATATATATATCATCTCATTAGCTGTACTGCTTATTTTTATTAGGGTCGGCGGGTATATATACAGTGCATCCGGAAAGTATTCACAGCGCTTCACTTTTTCCACATTTTGTTATGTTACCGCCTCATTCCAAATTGTATTAATTTAATCTCTTATCTCAAAATTCTACACAAAATACTCCATTATGACAATGTGAAAAAACAATTTTTTTACTTTTTTTGAATTTATTAAAAATAGAAAACTAAGAAATCACATTTACATAAGTATTCACAGCCTTTGCCATGAAGCTCAAAATTGAGCTCAGGTGCATCTTTTTTCCACTGATCATCCTTGAGATCTTTCTACAGCTTAATTGGAGTCCACCTGCAGTAAAATCAGTTGATTGGACATGATTTGGAAAGGCACACACCTGTCTATATAAGGTCCCACAGTTGAGTGTGCATGTCAGAGCACAAACACCAAGCATGAAGTCAAAAGAACTGTCTGTAGACCTGCGAGACAGGATTGTCTTGAGGCACAAATCTGGGGAAGGATACAGAAAAAATTCTGCTGCTTTGAACGTCCCAATGAGCACAGTGGCCTCCATTATTCGTAAATGGAAGACATTTGGAACCACCAGGACTCTTCCTAGAGCTGGCCGGCCTTCTAAACTGAGCGATCGGGGAAGAAGGGCCTTAGTCAGGGAGGTGACCAAGAACCCGATGGTCACTCTGTCAGAGCTCCAGCGTTCCTCTGTGGAGAGAGGAGAGCCTTCCAAAAGGACAACCATCCCTGCAGCAATCCACCAATCAGGCCTGTATGGTAGAGTGGCCAGACGAAAGCCACTCCTTAGTAAAAGGAACATGGAAGCCCGTCTGGAATTTGCCAAAAAGCACCTGAATGACTCTCAGACCATGAGAAACAAAATTCTCTGGTCTGATGAGACAAAGATTGAACTCTTTGGTGTGAATGCCAGGCGCCATGTTTGGTGGAAACCAGGCATTGCTCATCACCAGGCCAATACCATCCCTACAGTGAAGCATGGTGGTGGCAGCATCATGCTGTGGGGATGTTTTTCAGCAGCAGGAACTGGCAGACTAGTCAGGATAGAAGGAAAAATGAATGCAGCAATATATAGATATCCTGGATGAAAACCTGCTCCAGAGCACTCTTGACCTCAGGCTGGGGCGAAGGTTCATTTTTCAGCAGGACAACGACCCAAAGCACACAGCCAAGATCTCAAAAGATTGGCTTCAGAACCACTCCGTGAATGTCCTGGAGTGGCCCAGCCAGAGTCCAGACTTGAATCCGATCGAACATCTCTGGAGAGATCTGAAAATGGCTGTGCACAAACGTCTCCCATCCAACCTGATTAAGCTTGAGACTTAAAGAAGAATGGGCAAAACTGCCTAAAGATAGGTGTGCTAAACTTGTGGGATCATAAAAGACTTGAGGCTGTATTTGCTGCCAAAGGTGGATCAACAAAGTATGAAGCAAAGGCTGTGAATACCTATGTAAATGTGATTTCTTAGTTTTCTATTTTTAATAAATTTAAAAAAAAGTTAAAAAAAAAAAAAACTTTTTCACATTGTCATAATGGAGTATTTTGTGTAGAATTTTGAGATAAGAGATTGAACTAATACAATTTGAAATGAGGCGATAACATAACAAAATGTGGAAAAAGTGAAGTGCTGTGAATACTTTCTGGATGCACAAATAGATGAATACGTGTTTGTTGGCTATCACTGTCATTTATCTAGTGTCACATAGTAATGTTTTTATTTTAAAGGTCAATTTTATCTTCTACCTTGTGATTTTTTTGCATGGCAGCGTCTGGCCAGCGCCAAAGCGCACACATCACGCTTCGTGAGTGCCAACTTGCCGTGCAACAAGTTCAAGAACCGGCTGGTCAACATCATGCCATACGAGACTACCCGGGTGCCCCTTCAGCCCATCAGAGGGGTCGAGGGGTCCGACTACATCAACGCCAGCTTCATCGATGGCTACAGGTCGGTTTTGGCTAATCGTGTGCTGCTTCAGCCTCCTTTCTTTCTTTTGTGACAACGGTTGCGATTCCAGGCAACAGAAGGCCTACATAGCAACACAAGGCCCATTGGCGGAGACCACGGAGGACTATTGGAGAATGCTTTGGGAACACAACTCCACCATCGTTGTCATGCTCACCAAATTGAGGGAGATGGGACGGGTAAGTACGCTAGTCGTGTTTTACCCAGGGTTCATTCATACGGGTGCTTGAAATCCTTTAAAATTCTTGAATTTCAATGTTGTGTTTTTAAGGTCACAAAAATGCTTGGGTGAAGTGCTCAAAAATGTTTGAAATTTTTGCCATTGCCATATTTGTTGTCAATGTGACCATGCAATAAATGAGGAACATTTTTTCAAAAGTGCGTGAAAATGACACAGACACGCCTGCTCTGTTGGCTTGTCATTATGGCGTTATAAGGTAACGCGCCCTGCCTCCTACTGGTCGCACCCAAGGGAACAGCTCTATTTAGAAACCCAGTTCTTTTGGTGTGGCTCACTAAGAGAAGACGGCATTTCGGCTACCAAACAGCTCCTCAGATTTGTTGTTTTTTAATTATATTTTATCAATAATAATGACATTTTATCCGCAAAACTATTTAGTAATTAGTCAGTTAATATGTTTTGCAGGGGGATCCCTCAAATATTCACTGATCTACAATAAAAACAATTTTATCATTTTATACACTGAAAGTCGAACAACAACACGTAATCCCTGAAAAAGCAAAAAAAATTAAAAGGAAATTTAAAATATCAACTCTTCAGTGCTATAAGTAGATAATGCAAATGCGAAACAATTTAATGTTTACATTTCTATTTTAACCAATTCAACCAATCTTCTGAAAAACACGCAAAATAATTAGATAAAAATGAGTGAAGCAAAAACCAAAAGATCGGCAGTCTCTAACGTTGAAAGCTTGAATCCACTCTGCTTCAGAGTAATCAATATCATTAAAATGACTCAAAACTTGGCACATTTTTGTATTTTTTAGACATAAAATACTTTCTTTATTTCTTTTTCTTGGGTATCTAACTCAATAATTACCCGACACCATTAGAGCCCTTTTCTGTGTGTGTGAACAAGTGTGGCGTAGTCAAGCTGCAAGTGCAACATCTTAAAATAGCTCAAAGTATGTGCTAGCAGCAAGATAGCGACTTTACTTCAAAATCAACAACAACAAAAAATGTTCTTTTGTCGGGAGCTAGATTTCTTCCTTCGACGGTACTGGAAAATTTTGAAAAAATGTCCTTGAAGGATTTACAAAGTGCTTGAAAGGGTGTATAACCCCTGTAAAATGATAAATAACTCCCCCAACTCTGGAGGAAGACAATAAGTCCCTTCCCCCTTCCGCTTCTACATCACTTACGCGAGACTCATGGTCATCCCGACTCAATGATATAATGTGTTAATAATTTCACATATAAGTCTCATCCGAGTACAAGACTCACGCCGGCCTATGAAAAAACTGTGACTTATAGACCGAAAAAACAGTTTATTTCATGTAATATTTTTTGTATACGCAGGAAAAATGTCACCAGTACTGGCCAGCAGAGCGCTCAGCTCGGTACCAGTACTTTGTGGTGGATCCCATGGCCGAGTACAACATGCCTCAATACATCCTCCGAGAATTCAAAGTCACGGACGCCAGAGTAAGTCTACAAAGTGAAAATCTAAGAATGAAAAAAGTCGAAAATTAAGAAAAACGATGTGCATTTTTTCCTCCAGGACGGCCAATCGCGGACGGTTCGTCAATTCCAGTTCACCGATTGGCCAGAACAAGGAGTGCCAAAGTCAGGGGAAGGATTTATTGATTTCATTGGCCAAGTGCATAAAACGAAAGAACAGTTTGGCCAGGACGGACCAATTACTGTGCACTGCAGGTAAAAATGACTGATATAAATTATGAATATTTGTTCTCAGCTTTTGTTATATACGTAAAATGTTTGTCAAATGCATGATTTTTAAAAAAAGCGTATTGATATTAAGTAAACTTTGTTTCCATGCTGCTTGTAAAGGAAAAATCAACGCATTTTTCAATCAATTAACTAAAAATTTGCAATTTTGGTATTAAAAAACAAAATGAATTGACAAAAAATAAATATTATTTCTGTTTTAGTTGGTTTTAGTTAGAATGTAAGATGTGACATTTTCTATTTCTAATTTTGGTATAAATGCTATACTGTACCAACCCTCGACGCATCAAAATAAATTATCTTTCTTCATGCATTTAGTTGTATCTAGGTGCTTGCATTATAGGATCATGCATAGTACAATTACTTTAAAAAATACAAATAAAAATTCCAAAAACAAAATAAAATACAACATATACAAAAAAAATACAGATAAGATAAAAAATTATAAATAATAACTACAAAATAAATGATACAATTCATTAAATAAACAATAAATATTAAATTGAAATGAAACAAAACTTGAAAGTATACATATTTTAAACAATACGATTACATATATAACATATATATATATATATATATATATATATATATATATATATATATATATCATTAGCTACACCGCTTATCCTCAGTAGGGTCGCAGGGGTGCCGGAGCCCATCCCAGCAATCATCGGGCAGTGGGCAGGGGACACCCTGAACTGGTTGCCAGCCAATCGCAGGGCACACGGGGACAGACAACTCACTCGCTCATTCGCACCTAGGGACAATTTGGACTGACCAATTCACCTGAAATGCATGTTTTTGGAATGTGGGAGGAAACCGGAGTGCCCGGAGGAAACCCACGCAAGCACGGGGAGGACATACAAACTCCGCACAGGAAGTCTGGAGCTGGATTTGAACCCAAGACATGAACTGTGCCGCACATGCGCTAACCACTGCGCTGCCGTGCTGCCCTATATATATATATATATATATATATATATATATATATATATATATATATATATATATACAAATAAATCAATACAAATCAAATAAATAAATCAATTAATAAATACTTTTTTAAAATATATTTAATTAATAAACGATTAAAAAATGAGTACTAAATTAATATAATAAAGAAAAAAATATTTACATACAAATGAATACAAATAAATGATGACAAATAATAATTTATAATACATAATAATATAAATTAAAGTAATTAGAAATATCTAAATAAGAAAATCAACTAATTAAAACATACATCATTTGAAAAAAATAATAACTTAAAAAATTTAAAACAAATATTAAATTTATTTTAAAATATTAAAATGTAATAAATAATAATTACACAGAAAAAAATGCAAATAAATCAATACAAGTATTAAATGCATAAAAAATGTATCAATTAAAAATGATATTAATAATAATTTTAAATATCCTCAGATACCAACTTTATTTTCGTCATTAAAATCTAGCAAAAAACACGCGTTGAATTCCTTCCTTTAAAGGTACTGGGAAAATTGACAAAATTGGCCTCAACAGGCCTTGAATTTGGCCTAAGAATAAGGTGTTCAAACCCTGGGTATATATGCCCCCCATTTCAAAAGACGTGGATGAGTGAAGGCAAGACTAACAGAAGCTGTTGCAACCATCGACAATTCAATGCTGGGATGCGAAGAATTTGACTCTCGGCTTGATATAAGTTGTGTTACCAATGGTGATCACAATCACACATCTTTGAACATATTTTGTAAAAATTGATATTACAATTCGTTTGAATTTGCCAGTGTTTTAACATCCTTAATATTTTCTGACATATTTAATGTCATAATTTGAATTTTGGAACACCTTGTATAATGAAGACATCAATGAATCAAACTCTTTCGGTCCATTTAAAAACTGTCAAAACTGTGTCTGTCAATCATCTCCTTTGTTCTCATAATTCTACTACACTTCCATGACAACAATTTTTTAAAGTTTTTAAACATATCTCATGCCAGTGCCGGAGTGGGCCGGACAGGCGTCTTCATCACGCTTAGCATCGTGCTGGAGAGGATGCGCTACGAAGGCGTAGTGGACATTTTCCAGACAGTCAAGATGCTGCGCACGCAGAGACCCGCCACCGTACAAACAGAGGTAAGCCCCCTAACCGTACGTTTTTATTTTTTTTTATTTTTATGTGTCATAAGTATCATTGATGCCTTGTGCCACCCCCTGCAGGACCAATACCAATTCTGCTACCGCGCCAGTCTGGAGTACCTGGGAAGTTTCGATCACTATGCAACATAAACATCCGGCGCTATTCTCACTTTGCAGAGAGCGCCACCAACGTACAGAGTGAAAAAAGGGGACGGAGTCTCACGTACCCACAAAGAGCACCTCTAACTGAGCCATAGCAACCCGCTTGACGAAAAGGGGGGGTCTCCATCCCCTTTTGACCCAAAACACATCCAGAGAAGCCACTCAGAGTCTACCTAATCTGGGTTGGTTTTTTGTTTTTTCATTTCAGTCAGCGCTACGTTGCGTCGTTCAGGTGTGGGACTGCTCGCCTCATCTGCCACCAGTGTAGCATCACCAACCTTGATTGACCTTTACACAGGACGCTTTTTTTTTGTTTTGCTTTTTAACTGACACAAAGCGGGACTTTGGAGCACCAGAGAATTGCCAACAAGGAGAGTGGAAACTCACCCAGCACACAGTATTGAAGATACACAGACACACAAAGTGTTTAACCCCCTCCCCCTTTTTAGGGAAACAGACTTTTGTTTCTTATAAATGGAAAAAGACGTTTCAATACAAAAATAATAAAGCACCGTTCGACTGAATTCGTCACAGTTTAGGAGAGGCGAGTCGTAAGAGGTTTATAAAGCACCACCACAAATGTGTACTCGTACAAAAAAGAAGAAAAAAATGGCCTGTCTTATTAAGCCACAGTCATCCAATTATTTTTTGATACTTTTATTTTTACTCAAAGAAATACAATCAGAAGTGGTTGGGGTTTTCACATAAAAGTTCCACTGTTAATTCTTTGATAGTTTTATTTGCATGAGCCAATGGATGAAGTATTTGCTTGCTTGATGATTTAGGGGTCAGAGAAAAGTCTTGGAACTGTCTTGATTACCATTTTTTCCGGACTATAAGTCGCAGTTTTTTTCCTAGTTTGGCCGGAGGTAAGACATTTTAAGAAAATTTTAACACATGATAATGTCTTTGAGTTTTATTTTTTATTACTGGTACAGTTTATTAGTTCTTATGTTATTTCCACACAAAACCACAAGAGTGTGCTCTTAGGCCCGGAAACAGCTTATCGTCTCCCTCCAGAGTCGGGGAAGTTAAGTCAAGTCAAGTCATTTTTATTTGGAAGTTGTTTGAGTGACACAGAGGATGAAAATTTCATTGGCTTGTGTTAAGCTGATAGTTTGGTAAGCATGTTTTTTATGTTAGAGTTATCTAAATTACTTTTAATAAATTGCATTATCATTGACATATTCGAGTGTGCCTAAGATAGGCACGTATGTGTAACGTTAGTATACCTTACCTCATTGCTTTTCAAGTTAACATGTATGTTTTTGGTGTTTTCAAATTAATTTCCCCCAGAAATGCAAATTATTCCCTGGAGCGACTTGTAGTCCGGAAACTATGGTATATCTGATTCACGGCTGTGTATGATGGTGTATTTAGTAATTCGGGTTTGATTTAAGCAAACAAAGAAGAACTGTTGTACAGTATCCCTTCGCAATTTTCACTGTTCCACTTACTTGTTTAAGTGCATCATGGATATTTTTCTATTAATTATGAATTACAGCATCACTTAATTAGCCCCAGTCCAGGTAAACCAGTCGTCTTAAACTCAAGATCTGCAAGATGATATGAAAGCTAAATCCTAGTTTGGTCCATGCTAATTCAATGGGTAGGGCTCAAAATTGGGGACCGGTTCACAAGCTGATATTTGATATCGAAGTACGTCTGGATTGCTACTTCCTGGCAGTGCGTATACATCACAGTCTATTATCTTCTACGATGTATCATTGTTAGCAATGTAATCGCAAAGTAGGTTGTTTCAATTGAAATGTGAACAAGGAGCCGCTGTTGAACTAAAGCTTAAACGACCGTGGATGCACATTACACGTACCTAGGTAAAGTTTTGCCATTGGACCAGGTTTGTTTCATTATTTTCAAGATTGATTGATTTTTTAATCAATTCTTAGTAATGTTTATTTTTTTGCAGAAAATTAGGATATTTGAAGACAGTGGAATTCATGTGGCCCAAACTCACTCGCCCCATAACTTTCACAGCTGGCCAGTGAATTGAGTTTGAAAGATTTAATTAATGTCACTCGCCAAAAATCAACAAAGTACCACGCTTATTTTCTTTAAAAGTCAGCTCCATCGCTGTGTTCCGTCTGTTTACAAGGTATGTTTGTATATTGCTCGCCAGAAGAAAGGACTTACACCATATATGGATGAGTACAATTGGAATTTTCACCGTGGGGACTGAAAATAAAATGAGAATGTCCCGTAGAAATCAAATAATACATAGGAGGCTTTTTAAGCGAGTAAGCCAGAGTTTGTGTGGGTCATTTGTCTGTACTACAAGTCCCACAGTGCTTTGCGGCATTAAAATTTCTCTGGTATAATTTATATCATACATTAAATATTTATAATTTGTATACAGAGCTATCAAATGCTAAGAATCTTCTGTCGTTGACTACGCCAGTTTATTGCAAGTTACGAAATTCATACATAATCGTCACTGAAACGGAAGTGTTAGGGAACAGATTATCCACAAAAATCGAGGGAATACTGTACAAAAAAATGATATTGGGTGGTGTGTTTTAGAAGTTCTGTCTGCATGTGGATCAGAAGGAAAAAATGGCAAATTGATTAGGTGTTGTTTTTCTTTTTGAATCCAATTCCTGGGGAAGAAAAGCTCTTTAAAATTTCACCTAGATGTTAGAACAAAACCTGTGGAAAACTCACCGGAATGCTCACCACGGACTTGCGTGTCTGTCTGATTCAGTGTGCAATAAGTAGATGTATCATATATATTTTTTAAGTCCACTTTACCGCAGTCACATGCCGGGACGATGATAAACAATAACAACGGTGCGTTTTGTCCCCGGGAAATGAGGACGTCGCACTTATATCCAATCACATTGAGTTGGCGTCGTCCCAATGAATAGTTTTCAGTTTAGATTTCTAGTGCCTTATATTACACGCCTATTTTGATAAAGTTACGTTAAAAGGTTTTCTTGTGTATCTTACGTACGCACACTTGGTGTCGTTGTGTGTATGCGACAGAGGGAGAGAGTAAAATGTATTGTTTGTGTTATGTTCCACTATGTGAAAATTGCCGGAGTGTTTTGTCGTTTTTTTATGCTAGGCTGGCTCATTTTAATTATCACTTTATAAAAGGAATGCAGTCATATCGCTTAGAAGAAATAAACATAAGTAGGACCCAACTCCAGTCGAGAAAATGTTTGTTTGTTTTTTTTTAAGAACGGTTTATGAAATTGAAAAAAGAAATACGCTTTCCTCAAATAGCGGTCTTTTGTTTTTATTCCTCATAGGGGTGGCTTGGTTTTCCCCTTTTATATTTGCTAAGAATTGTGACATAATGAGATAGTTCCCACCATTAAAACCTAATGAAAATAGCCGTCCAGTGCGTTACCAGATAATAAATTCATAAATTGTGTTGTAGATAGATTAGATAAATAGAAAAAAATGCAGCTAGCTCAACTGATATTCTACCTGATATATGCACAAGGGGTTGTGTGTTTGATCCCCTGTCAAGCCAGCACAAATTCTAAGTGTAGAATTTTGTTTGGAGGTAGGGTAAAGGTTTTGACCTCCAAAGTTACGGTTGGGGCGGCACCGTGGATGAGCGGTTAGCGCATCCGCGGCACAGTTCTGAGATCAAATCCTCCTGTGTGGAGTTCGCATGTAGCTCCAACAAAACCTTTAATTTAATAGAATTTGTACTGCCTTAACTGGGAGTCAAACCTTTGACTGCTATACAGGGATCCTACCATTTGAGCTACCAGTGCTGTTACATAATCTGGCAAAAACTCTGTCCCTAGCTCAAACCCAAACCATAACCAGCTATTCCACAACACTGTGGGTAGAAGACAGGTGTATTACCAGTTGAAATAACAGTGATGTCCTTATTGCTCAAAACACTAACCATAGCTCCAACCAAAACCTTAACCCAAGCTCCACCAAAACCCTAAACGCTGCCTCAACACTAACCCACTAACCATGGCTCCAAAACTAAGATCTTATCCTTAGTTTGATTAGCTTGACTAGGGACTAAACTCTGAGCCCTATATGTGGAAAAGAGGCATTTTACTAGTTGAGCCACTGGTATTGTAGAATGCTGCTAAGATAGATAGATAGTTAAAAAAGCAAGGCACTAATGTCAGTAATTTTTATACTGAGGAGAATAACTAACATTCCCTCTAAATGTTCGAAAAATGACATACCCTGAAACTCCCAATACACCCTGAAAACATCTGGCCACTAAATGAGGAAATCAAAGCATATTTATTGTCAATTAAACTTAAAAAAAAAAAAAAAATGATGGCATTTGTGCTTACACAGAGTAAAACTTTTGGACAGTGTTTCTGATCCCGCCTTTTTTTTCCATGTTGTGTATTTTTTGTATGCATGGTACCACTTTGGAAATGCCCCGTTGGTCGCACCTGTAATGGGAAGACTTGCACTTCTCTCTTGTACTATGCACTAAGTTTTACTATTTCTGTTAGCCCCTCCCATATAAAAATAAAATCAGATTTACTTGAACTAGCTCAACATGAAACGCTCACTTAATTGTGTATATGTAAATAAACACCCCACATAGAGATTAAATAAAATTCTTGTAATAATAAAAAGTCAATTATATCGGATATATGTAATATTATTCAAAAAGATTGCACCAGAAATCACCGGTGGTTGTTTGTGGCACAGAAATATGTGCAATATATGCTTTGTTGCACCAGTTTCACTCTGAAAAGTTTTCTATTTTAACCCCCCCTCCCCATGTATTAAGTAAATGGATTAAAACTGGAATTTAAAAATTGTATAAACAATGTAATGCTTGGATCAGTCTTGATGAACTGGTCTATGTCTGTAAAGATTTTTTTTGTCTGTTTTTTGCTCTGGGTCAATAAGTCATTTTTGTTTTTCTTAAATTAGATCATGGAATGTGTGCAAAAAAAAAAAGGATTGGGGAAAAATACACAAACACACACGGGTCTGTATGGATTTCTGTTCCTTGTCGACACAAGTTTTATTTGTTACAAATAAACTCAAGTGAAATTAAAGACACCAAACCTGTTTTTCTGGGTCTTGACCGTCAATGTACCCCGGGATGGAGCATGAATTCGTTCTGAGTTGGGGATTGCAAGATCAAATTGTTGTATGGTGGAGGATAGAAACCTATGGTATTAAGCTTATGCATTTCAATTTACCTGCACCACAGATAAAGTCTTCAGTACAACAAAACATTATATAATTACTTCTTACATGTTTATATACTTGTATAAGATAAAATACATTAACAAATACATAGGTAAGGGTAGAGTTAAATTGTATTTACCTTTGGTGTGATGTGACTTAAGCTGGTATGGGTAAGTTACCGGCTGGATGCCAAGGGGGGGTGGAGGTGGGGGGCTTGTGGCCGATTCAAACTTTCACTTTTAAGGATTACCATACCCTTATAGAGGACATTCTTGCTTCCTAATTCTTAATAATTGTCCCCATCATTAATTAGTTACAGCAATATTCCTTAGAGAAGGGGTGCCTTTTTCGTATTGCTTGATAAGCGCAAGCTTTGTTTCCATTGATATTAAGTTTTTGCTTCTTCTTTTAGCATCATTGCTAGTCTTGGAACTGATACCTCATAAATACAGTACAAAAACTAGTACTGTATCTCACTAACTTAATTTGGAAAAAAAAGAGTTTAAAATTATTTTTAGAAAATATTTCAGATAAAATTATTTGAAAGTAATGCATTATATTTGCTATTGGCATTTTTTAGATTTTTGTTGGAAAAACAAAACAAATAAACATTTGTATAAAAATCAAAGTCAAATGTAATCATCAAATGAAATTATTTCACAGAATTATAATGACGGTAAATTCACAATTACTATTTGAATCAAATAACACACTTATTAAAATTAGCAAAATTATTGGATTTGGATTTTTTTTTTACATGAGGACAAATATTTTATCGAGATTTTTATCAAATTGGGAAAACTACTTAAAATGAGAAAAAATATGGTATATTCATAATCATTTATTATCATTAATAACCTATAAATATGTATATTTCTTGTCATTTTAAAATGTTAATACAAAAATTATATTTTTTTAATACACTTTAAAGACAAATAAAAGAATATTGAGGTTTGTATAAAAACAGGTAAAGGCTATTGCTGACCTATAGCTTTGACATTTCATTCGTTCCAGTGATATATACCGTATTTTCCGCACTATAGGGCGCACCGGGTTATAGGGCGCACCCCCAAAAAATTGTTTTTGGTCCTATATCTTCCATAGATAAGGCGCACCGGATTATAAGGCGCTACAATGGGAACTTCGACAAAACAGTCAGATGATTCAGTCAAACTTATTACCCCCTTAACATTCCCAAAGCTTGCAAAGAAGCAAATACGTGTCGTAGACACGTGCGGATGCGGTGTCCGTACGATGTCACTCAAATGCATCGTTTCAAATATCATTCGAAAGGTTAAAGTCTTGGGATTGAAGAAATGCCAACCATTCCTTAGTTTCTATTTTCTTTTTCGCTCGTAACTTTACTGTGCATATGACAATAAACACTTGGAATGGAGTTTAATTCACTCAACTCATCACAGCAACATCAAGATCGTTCTAAAACAAGATACCGGGAAAATATAAAGCCGCATAGCTCACCTAAGTTCTCACGTTCAATAATGATACGCAACCATGGTCTTCTTACAACCGTGAGTGAAGTAAATCCAGGAGAGTAAAATATTTACAAATACAGACTAATGAAACATGTTTCTTTATGGCGTACTTTAGCAAGCTTGCTATTCAGAGTCATCTTTTTCGGCCAATTGCAGGGTTTGTTTTGGCCCTCTAGCCTATCCGAGGCTCCGAATAACTTCAGCCAATAGCGACCGATTTAACTGATGATTGACACATCTTTTTCGGCCAATTGCAGGGTTTGTTATGGCTCCGAATAACTTCAGCCAATAGCGATCGATTCAAATGATGATTGACACATTGGTTAGCCAATGAAAGGCCGGTATATAAATCCCAGCATACACCGCGGACTACTCCACGTTCGGGGGGAAATGAAGTCGGCGGCTGTTGCGTAAGTTGCGAGACCTTGCGACTTAATATTGAGCCATATAAAAAGCGCACTGTGTTAGAAGGCGCATGGTCAGCTTTTGAAAAAAATTAAGACTTTTAGGTGCGCCTTATAGTGCGGAAAATACAGTGTGTATATATATATATATATATATTTATAAATATATATATATATACATATACATTATCTGCACCGCTTATCCTCAGTGGGGTCGCGAGGGTGCAGAAGCCCATCCCAGCCATCTTCGGGCAGTGGGCAGGGGACACCCTGAACTGGTTCCCAACCAGTCGCAGGGCACACAGAGACAGACAACTTAAACCGGACAATCAACCTGACATGCATGTTTTTGGAATGTGGGAGGAAACCGGAATGTATGGGGGAAATCCACGCAAGCACAAGGAGAACATGCAAACTCCATACAGGAAGGTCCACCAATCTCATAACCTCAGAACAACAATAAGCCGCCGTGCTGCTGTGTATACTGGACTGTCTCAGAAAATTAGAATATTGTGATAAAGTTCTTTATTTTCTGTAATGCAATTAAAAAAACAAAAATGTCATACATTCTGGATTCATTACACATCAACTGAACTATTTCAAGCCTTTTATTATTTGAATATTGCTGATTTTGGCTTAGAGCTGAAAAAAACTCAAAAATCCTATCTCAAAATATTAGAAAACTTCCTCAGACCAAGTAAAAAAATAATTTTATAACAGCAAAACTAAATCAAACATTTGAAAATGTCCATTGATGCACTCAGTACTTGGTTGGGAATCCTTTTGCACGGATTACTGCACTAGCTCAGTAGCCTAGATGGTAGGGCGCCCGCTTTGAGACTGGGAGGTCGCTGGTTCGGCCGAGTCATACCTAAGACTTATAACATTGGTAAAATGGCGGCGCCCTCTGTTGGCTGCGGCTGCATCGGCTCGCTACAACGGGTCAGGTGTATCGACATTTCGTTCTGTGTACATTGTTACAAAGAATGACAATACAAAGGAAATTATAATTATTATTATCAATCCGGCGTGGCATGGAGGCAATCAGCCTGTGGCATTGCTGAGGTGTTATTGATGCCCAGGATGCTTCGATAGCGGCCTTCAGCTCATTTGCATTTGCAGGTCTGGTGTCTTTCATCTTCTTCTTAACTATACCCCACAAATTCTCGATGGGGTTCAGGTCAGGGGAATTAGCAGGCCAATCAAGGACAGTGATGCCATGGTCAGTGCACCAGTTACTGGTGGTTTTGGCACTGTGGGCAGGTGCCAGATCATGCTGGAAAATGAAATCCTCATCTCCATAGAGCTTTTCAGCAGATGGAAGCATGTAGTGCTCTAAAATCTCTTGGTACACAGTTGCATTTACTCTGGACTTGATGAAACACAGTGGACCAACACCAGCAGCTGACATGGCTCCCCAAACCATTGCTGACTGTGGGAACTTCACACTGGATTTCACGCAACTTGGATTTTGCTCCTCTCCAGCCTTTCGCGCCTTGACTTCCAAATGAAATGCAAAACTTGCTTTCGTCTGAAAAGAGGACTTTGGACCACTCTGCAACTGTCCAGTGCTTCTTCTCCATAGCCCAAGTCAGACGCTTCTTCCGTTGTCTTGAGTTCAGAAGTGGCTTGACCATGGGAATACGGCTATTGTAGCCCATTTCCCGGACACGTCTGTGAACTGTGGCTTTTGATACCTGGACTCCAGCTTCAGCCCACTGTCTTTGAAGCTCCCCCAAATTCTGGAAGCGGCTCTTCTTCACAATTTTGTTAAGGCTGCGGTCATCTCTCTTGGTTGTGCAGCGTTTCCGGCCACATTTTTCCCTTCCAACAGACTTTTTGTGGATATGCTTTGAAACTGCACTCTGTGAACAGCCTGCTCTTTGAGAAATTTCCTCTTTGTGTCTTACCCTCCTGATGGAGGGTATCAATGATGGTCCTCTGGACAGCAGTCAGATCAGCAGTCTTCCCCATACTTGTGATTTAGTTTACTGAACCAAGCTGAGTGTTTTTAAGGCTCAGGAAACCTCGCAAGGTGTTTCGAGTTAATTAGATGATTCAGGTGATTAGTTGAATAGCCTACTTGTATACTTTTTCATGATATTCTAATATTTTGAGATAGGATTTTTGAGTTTTCTTAAGCTGTAAGCCAAATTCAGCAATATTAAAATAATAAAAGGCTTGAAATAGTTCAGTTGATGTGTAATGAATCCAGAATGTATGACATTTTTGTTTTTTTAATTGCATTACAGAAAATAAAGAACTTTATCACAATATTCTAATTTTCTGAGACAGTCCAGTATATATGTATATATATATATATATATATATATATATATATATATATATATATATTATTATCTACATACACATCGCTAAAGAATTCTTTATATGGAAGCTCATTGAATAATCTAAGTTCACAGTTGAGACACTTTATGATGACAACCCACAAAACAAACACACCCAGACACACCAACCAAGCACCCAGAGCAATTTGATAGGGTAAGCGTTAAGGTTGGGCAGGGCTATGAACACAGTGCACTCCCTTCTTCCCTATTGTGGTTTTGTGTGAAAATAACATGTGAAGGGATATACAGTAAATAACATTCTAAAGCTCAATGATATCATAATGGGTTAATAATTTCAGATGTAAGAATAAGTCGCAACCCCGGCCAAACTATTAAAAAAAAAAAAAAAAAAAAAAAAAAAAAAAAATCTGCTACTTATAGTCCGGAAAATACGGTACTATTTCCCTAAGCTCCCCAGCTCGAAACACATTGCACTGTGGCTACTTTGCAGAACAACATACAGTGGGACCTCGCTACTTCGCGCTTCGACGTTCGCGGATTCAGAACTTCGCGGGCCTAAAAAATAATCATAATAAAATAAAATTATTTTAAAAAAATATATTATAATAATTATATATATATATGTAACGGGTGTAATAATAACTTTTATTTTATTGAAATTCCTGCTAAAATATGTGTATAGTTTTTGGTAAATGTCCTGCAATGCTGAGTCCAACAGTGCCATCTGCTGGTATGGGGTGGGGTTTGGTTTTGGCTTCTAACATGTGACCAGGAGGCGGGGTTTTGTCAGTTTAACCAGAGTACTACAAAGGTAAGACATATCTTTTGGTGCTCCACAAAATAAGTTAATTTTAAACATTATAACCCCAGCTGACAAATCTCTCACCATGCATAGTAATGTGATTGATATTGTCAAGCTGTTTTGATTTATTTTCGTTTTGTTTCTGTTTTACTAAATATTAATTCCCCTTGTAGAGATCAAAGAGATCAAACCCAGCAGAAAAAGCTAATGTTGTGACTCATCCATTTGCAGGTAAATTGTACCCATTTTTATACTCATTATTGTTTTTATTCCTATTTTTTCATATACATTAAAAAAGGATGATGTTGGTTAAAATTCAGAGTAAAGAAAAACATGTTGAATTCATTGTAAACGTTAAAAATCCACTATACGATCTCTTGTTAAAAGTATCTTGTTAAAATGCAAAGATTTATAAATGTATTGTGATATTCTAAAATGTATTTTCTGTAAAGTGAAAAGACAGCTCTTTGATATGCTTTGTTGTCAGTTTAACCAGAGTACTACAAAGAGATCAAAGAGATCAAACCCAGCAGAAAAAGCTAATGTTGTGACTCATCCATTTGCAGAAACTGTAATAATAAAAACCTCATCATCCAGTCCAGCGTGAATGTGGATCTTTGGTGGGACACGTACAACGCGGTTACATTGGTGCCGTGACCCGTGACTTCTATCAAGCTCTCCGAACCGAGGACTGTCCTACCTGCCACATCATTTCATAAAGCCATCAGCTCACAGTATTTAAAACTGCTATACAGTGACGTGTTACGCAGGCGATTTTGACTTATTTACATCTTTGAAACATGTTTACTCAGAGCACAAGTGACGTTTCTGAGGGTGTAGCTGATCAGATGACAAATATTATTCAGGAGATAGGACATAAATTGGCTGATAGCATATTCACAAATATACAGTCACGTAATATAGTAGCACCTAACGCTGCTGCCACACAAGATGAAGCAAACAGATTGAGTCAGGTGGTTACGCAGAGAAAGGTTAAGGAACCGCCGTCATTTATTGGGGATGGCTCAGACTCAATAACAATACAGGAGTGGGAAGATCTAATGAGGACATTTATAAAAAGGAGTGATGTGAAACTTGAAGAGCAAGCAGAGGAAATCCTTATACATTTGAGAGGAAAAGCTAAAGATGTAGTTAGGTTTAGCATTAGAAACAGTAATATAGACGTCTATACCCGCCCTGACATGATTTATAGTCTTCTCAGGAAATACTTTAGCTGTACCAAGTACTCTGCTGTCCCTTTAGCTGACTTTTATTCAACTTTGCCCAAAGACCAGGAAGACCCCTATGACTACTGGCTGAGACTAAACAGAGCAGCTGACCTTGCCTCTGAGTGCTTGAGAGAGCAGGGCAAAACATTTGACAACCCTGAAATAGAGGTTACTCACATGTTTATTAGGAACTGCCCATGCAAGGAACTGGCACTCACTTACAGATCAAAAACCATCGAAAAGTGGTCAGCATGTGAGGTACTAGAGGTGCTGAATGAATACCACGCTGAGAAGAGCTACAAAGCAGATTCCCTACAACAACCTGCGAATAGAGCGGAAATTGCCGTACACAAAGCTGAGGTGAACCATGGTCCAACCCTCGTGCACGAGCCACCTCAGACTTCGAGCCCACAGTATGTCTCTCTAACGGACGTTATTAGTATGTTGGAGAAAGTTCTGATACGTGTTACCTCGAACCAGTTTCAAGAGAGAGGGGGAGCTCCAACCAGGCGACCTGGAGCCAGAATAAATGGTTTCACTGCCAAGCCATGTATCATTTGCAAAGAAGTCGAACACAGTGCTCTCTCTCATTGCCGAGACAAAAACCTTTGCTTTCACTGCCATGCCCCAGGGCATTCTCGACGTGATTGTCCAGTGACGAAAGTTGTCCCGCTGCCTCAGGGAAACTAACTGATCTGCGCTTAGGGGAGAACAGTGCAGATCAACTGAGTATACCTCCCACCACTAATGTGAAGCCTGACATGCAAGACAATAAATCAATTTATGAGTTGTATAGCAACAAGATACCTCCATCGAAGAAGCTGATCTTTCAGGGGTTTCAGAGAATAGCGGAGACTGACGAACTGTTTTACACACCTGTACTTGTGCAAGAAGGCCCCACTTTCAGAGCGCTGTTGGACAGCGGGTCGATGGCTTGTACAGTAAGTGAGGACACAGCTAAGTACCTCCTGCAGCAATTCCCTGATATGATGAGTTACACGGCCGATGATTATGTCATTGTAGGCTGCGGTGGACACCAAGTTTCTCCCAGAGATATGTACGACATTCACGTCACAGTTTACGGGTGCCAAATGATAATACCAGTAATGGTGGTGCCAGGCCAGACAGAACAGATGATCCTTGGCAGCAATGCCATCAAATATATTTTGACTCAATTGAAAAGTACTGATGGCTATTGGAGATTAGTTTCCACTCCTGACAACGGTCTGTCCGATAACCACAGTCAATTCCTGTCAATGCTTTCCAACACAGAGAGATGGAGAGGTGATTGCATTCCAGACAAGGTAGGGACAGTAAAGATCAAGAGTTGCGTGACGCTGAATCCACGGACCGAGTACGTTATTTGGGGCAAGTTACCTGAGTTGGCCGGGGCATCAGCGGGCAGCACAGTGGTCGTTGAGCCAACCCAATCAAAGGCTGCGCCCAGACAAGTCCTTGTCGGACGAGTTGTTACTCCACTCTGGGGAGATGGATGGGTGCCTGTTAAAGTCTTTAATCCCACGGACAGAGTTGTGGTGCTGAGAAGAAACAGGAAAATTGCAGATGTGTCTCCTTGTATCACAGCGGAAGACCTGCCCAATGCAGAGGAGGTCAAGTGCAACGTGCAGAGTGTACAGAGCAAAGAGGTCCGACCCAGGTCAGAAGAGGACATGATGCGTGCATTGGAAGCTCTGGGACTGCAAGACATTGACCTGAAGTCATGTGAGGTTTCGCTGCAGTGTAAAGACAAGCTCCTTCATATCATCGAACAATTCGAGTCAATCTTTTCTCGCCATAAGATGGACTGTGGAGAGGCCAAAGAGTTTGTACATCGTATCCACCTTGTTGATGATAAGCCGTTCCGTCTACCCTACAGACGTATACCACCAAGTCAGTATGAAAAACTGAGGACGACTCTGAACGAGATGGAAGAGAAAGGAATTATTCAGAAGTCGACTAGCGACTATGCATCTGCGCTTGTTCTCATATGGAAGCGGAATGGAGAACTAAGGGTATGTACTGATTTCAGAAGGCTTAATGCAAGAACCATAAAGGATGCCTACCCACTACCGCATCAAGCTGATGCTTTGGCCGCACTTGGGGGAAATGCCTTTTTCTCCACAATGGATCTGACGTCAGGCTACTACAATGTCCCCTTGCACCCTGACGACAAAAAGTACACGGCATTCTCCTCACCATTCGGCCTTCACGAGTACAACCGGCTCCCTCAGGGACTTTGCAACAGCCCAGCAACATTTATGAGGATGATGATGTCAATATTTGGTGATCAGAATTTCATGAGCCTATTATGTTACCTCGACGATCTGATGGTGTTTGCCCCCACAGAGGAAGTTGCACTCCAACGCCTGCAGATGGTGTTTACTCGCCTTAAGGAACACAACCTCAAGCTCGCACCCAAAAAGTGTTTTTTCCTCAGACGGACTGTGAAATTTCTTGGGCATGTCATCAGTGAGGATGGAATTCGGACTGACCCCGAGAAAGTGAGAGCGATAAATGACGTACAAGTCACTGATCTAATGGAGTCGGATGGCAAGACGCCATGCCCTAGTAAAATCAGATCTTTTCTAGGCATGGTGATGTATTTCCAAAGCTTCATTGAAGCATGTTCTGCGAAGGCAAAACCTCTGTTCAGGCTCACATCTGAATCTGGTGACAAGCATAAGCGCAAGAGAGCCCGCAAGAAAGGTCAAGTGAAGCTGACGCCTGCAGATTGGTCCGATGCATGCCAGAACGCCTTTGAAACACTGAAGCACGACCTTGTGACAGGTGTCACTCTGGCCCACCCAGATTTTGATGCGCCGTTTATTCTGGCTGTCGACGCATCCTTTGATGGGATTGGAGCAGTCCTGTCACAGCTGCCACCTGGTGGAAAAGTAGCCAGACCAGTCGCCTTTGCAAGTAAGACGCTCTCTCGCTCCCAGCTCAACTACCCTGCACACAGGCTCGAATTTCTTGCCTTGAAATGGGCGGTATGTGATAAATTCAGCCATTGGTTGAAAGGAAGACACTTTACCACGTGGACCGACAATAACCCACTTACATACATTTTGACCAAACCAAGACTTGATGCGTGTGAACAGCGGTGGGTAGCGAAGCTAGCTGCATACAATTTTGACCTGAAGTACATTCCCGGCCCAAAGAACATCGTAGCCGACGCTCTGAGCCGTGAGCCATTTGTACGGTCATGTGTGGGTCATCGCCTTGTTACCGAGCCCTATACTTCGCTCTTGGACCAAGTCAACAGGGTGAACAACAGTACTGTGCAAGAGGTGTTCAGAGTATCCAACAATTGTCACGCTGTTGTAGACGAGAGTGCTGGGACATCAGACGAGTCAGTAAAAAGGGCAATTCCATCAGGCTCCAATGGTTCTGTGACATCAGAAGAGGTTGCTGCTGTCTTCAGTGCTCAGTCCACTGGTGGCGTGGGTCAAGTGATGGGAACAGACGCCAACTTCAATCTTCTGCAGAAGGGAGATCAGTCAACGGCACTCCCACAGAGTCAGCTTGTTGGTTTACAAGAACAGGACAACACAATAAGCAGGACCATGTACTTTGTGCATAGACACAAGAGACCTACCAGGCGTGAGAGAGCTGTCGAGTCGCCTAGTGTGATGAAACTACTGAAGCATTGGAGCAGACTCACCATACAGAATGGCATGCTCTACAAAATAAGGAAAGATCCTCACATGGCCAAGAAAATCTTCCAGTTTGTGGTGCCTGATTCATTGAAACAGAAAGTCCTTCAAGGTTTACATGACTCAGCAGGTCACCAAGGCCAGAACCGTACTTTGTCTCTGGTGCGGCAACGATTCTTCTGGAATGGCATGGAACGTGATGTTGTGAATTATGTCAAATCCTGTCAGCGCTGTGTAGTAGGGAAAACACCGGAACCACACAACCGTGCACCACTCAAGAACATAGTCACCTCTGAGCCTATGGAGTTGGTCTGTATAGACTTTTGGACTGCTGAGCAAGAGAACAAGTCTGTAGATGTCCTGGTCGTAACTGATCATTTCTCCAAGATGGCGCACGCCTTCCCTTGCAGAAATCAAACCGCCAAACAAGTTGCTCGCCGTCTGTGGCAGGATTTCTTCCTTGTCTATGGTTTCCCACGGCGTATCCACTCTGATCAGGGAGCTAATTTTGAGAGCAAACTGATCAAAGAGCTTCTAGAGATGGCAGGGGTGCAGAAATCCCATACCACTCCGTACCACCCCATGGGAAATGGCATCGCAGAACGATTCAACCGAACATTGGGAGATATGATCAGAACCCTTCCCCCTCAGCCCAAAGCAAAGTGGCCACAAATGCTGCAGCAGCTCACATTCTGCTATAACTGCACAGAGCATGAGACAACAGGGTTTGCACCGTTTTACCTAGTGTTTGGTAGGATCCCTCGTCTCCCTGTCGATGTCATGTTTCAACATGCTAATACCAATGATGCTGTTGTCAGCTACTCTGACTTTGTACGCCATCTGAAGAAAGATCTACATGAAGCTGCTCAGATTGTACAGAGGAATACTCTCAGAGAACAGACTCGTCATGCCAAGCTGTACAACCGTAGGGCCAAAGGATCACCTCTCGTCGTGGGAGACCGGGTGTTGATCGCCAACAGAGGTGTCCCGGGGAAACGCAAAGTTGCAGACAAGTGGGAGTCAACCCCGTATGAAGTCATATCAGTCAAGCCTGATCTCAATGTCTACAGAGTCAAGGATTGTCTGACGGGCAAAGAGAAGGTAGTTCACAGGAATTTGCTGCTCTCTGTTAGCTTCTTGCCCTGTGAGGATGATCTGGCCAGCGAATCTGAACACTCAGAGTCTG
This sequence comes from Urocampus carinirostris, assembly GCF_059441175.1. Taxonomy (NCBI): domain Eukaryota; kingdom Metazoa; phylum Chordata; class Actinopteri; order Syngnathiformes; family Syngnathidae; genus Urocampus; species Urocampus carinirostris. Next base: position 39,530,923 of record NC_142356.1, on the reverse strand, counting down.
ACGCTGCTATGCATGGAAGTGATGTATGCCCTGATTTACCTGACGCGGTTGAAGACAGTGATGTCCGTACAGTAAACTGGGTGATACAGGCAGGTGAAGAGCAAGTTCATCCAGAAGTGAAGGATAACTCACTAGACAGCAGATCTGATGCCCAGTCCGACTCTCTCACAGATGATACATCCAGTCGAGGAAGTCAGCACATCCCCGAACAAGATGTTGACCATACTTCAAGTGACAGTACGGAAAGCCCATCACAGTGCTCTGAAAACATGATCCCTTTGGGTATGGGTCTCCCAGACGAGACCCCATTGAACACTGACCATCTGGACGCAGACTCCCCTGATACTGACTGTTTAGACTTGACTGCCCCAGACCTTCAAGCTCAGGTTATTTGTGCTCAACCTAACCGTTATGGTCTTAGGGTCCGCCAGTCCATCAGGCCTCCTAGTCGTCTTATTTGTCAGATGAATGACCATGTGGTAGGTGACAATCATCTGTCCGCAATATCTGCAAGTTCCTAGTTTAAGTTCAGTAGAGATGCACTTTCAGTTTGAGTAACAAAGCTTGAGTAAGAAACAAGAATTGTGCCTATGTGAGCACTTACAACTACAGGAACAATGTTTGATATTTCAGAGATGTAACAGGCATCTTTGAGTCTGTGCTTAGTTAGGAGTTTGCTCGCCTCCTTTCTTTTCACACTCCTTTTTGGGAGAGTTTTAGAACTGACATGCACTTCAGTTTGTTCCTTGTAATACTGTACCAGTTTTCGTGTCCTCTTTTTCATCAGTATTTGCCTTTTTGGCATGTGATTTTTTTTCTTTTTAGTGTAGCACTCCCATATTTAGCAGAATTTCAGGGGGGTGTATGTAACGGGTGTAATAATAACTTTTATTTTATTGAAATTCCTGCTAAAATATGTGTATAGTTTTTGGTAAATGTCCTGCAATGCTGAGTCCAACAGTGCCATCTGCTGGTATGGGGTGGGGTTTGGTTTTGGCTTCTAACATGTGACCAGGAGGCGGGGTTTTGTCAGTTTAACCAGAGTACTACAAAGGTAAGACATATCTTTTGGTGCTCCACAAAATAAGTTAATTTTAAACATTATAACCCCAGCTGACAAATCTCTCACCATGCATAGTAATGTGATTGATATTGTCAAGCTGTTTTGATTTATTTTCGTTTTGTTTCTGTTTTACTAAATATTAATTCCCCTTGTAGAGATCAAAGAGATCAAACCCAGCAGAAAAAGCTAATGTTGTGACTCATCCATTTGCAGGTAAATTGTACCCATTTTTATACTCATTATTGTTTTTATTCCTATTTTTTCATATACATTAAAAAAGGATGATGTTGGTTAAAATTCAGAGTAAAGAAAAACATGTTGAATTCATTGTAAACGTTAAAAATCCACTATACGATCTCTTGTTAAAAGTATCTTGTTAAAATGCAAAGATTTATAAATGTATTGTGATATTCTAAAATGTATTTTCTGTAAAGTGAAAAGACAGCTCTTTGATATGCTTTGTTGTCAGTTTAACCAGAGTACTACAAAGAGATCAAAGAGATCAAACCCAGCAGAAAAAGCTAATGTTGTGACTCATCCATTTGCAGAAACTGTAATAATAAAAACCTCATCATCCAGTCCAGCGTGAATGTGGATCTTTGGTGGGACACGTACAACGCGGTTACATATATATATATATGTATATATATATATATTTTTTTTTTAAAGCATTTTTGAAGGGGCGTCGCTACTTCGTGGTTCCACGTTCGCGGGTTCAGAGTTTCGCAGGTCTCAAAAATAATAATAATAAATACAATAATTCTTTTTAAAAAAAGATGTATTTTTTTTTTTATTTTCTTATTAAAGCATTTTTGAAGGGGTGTCGCTACTTCGTGGTTCCACGTTCCCGGGGTCAGAGCTCCGCAGGTCTAAAAAATAATAATATTTAAATAAAATAATTCTTAAAAAAAAGGGTTTTTTTTTTGTTTTGTTTTTTTAAGCATTTTTGAAGGGGCGTCGCTACTTCGCAGATTTTCCCTTTTCGCGGGTGGTTTTGGTCCCCATCAACCGGGTCTAAAAAAAATAATCTTTTTTTTTTTTTTTAAAGGTGCGCCGCTACTTCGCGGATTTTCACTTATCGCAGGTGGTTTTGGTCCCCATCAACCGCGATAACCGAGGTCCCACTGTATTCTCAGGGATGCAAGTCACTAAAGAAGGGTAAGGAGCTACGATATCTGCACAACTTTAAACCATCCCGTATAAAATGTACATTGGCTTTGGGTCAAAGCCTCATAACTCCTAATCAGGATGGCCCGAGTCCCAAACCTCACCAGAACTGTAAGCCAGACTCTGCAAACCGCTACTGTGCATTTCATCCCTTGTAATAATTAGCCTTTGTGTTTTTTTACCGTAGCTACAAAGGCTCACGGCGGGAAGGAGAGTTCCAAGAAGAGGCCGTGAACGTAAAACAACCTGTGGAGAAACGATGACTAAGGGAAGCGTTCAAGACAAAACCACATCCAATCCAAACACCAGATGTGCTCCGTTTAATATCTGGTTTGCTCAATTGAAACCATCTGGACGAAGATCTTCTCTTGCACCTTTCATAGAACTTGTTTTCCGTTGTAGTGAAAAACTGCCCTCAAAGGGCCGACAATCGCTCTCGATGTTATCTTCTGTGAAACATTTGCCGGTTTCCCTCCAAATGGGACCGAAGTGATATCGCTAAGAGCGAATGAGTTTATGTACACGGAGTCAAAGTAAAATGAAACGTCGGGATCTCCATTTAACTATTGATGGTATACAGGGTTCGTACACCTTTGTCATGGCCACATTTTAGTACTTTTCAAGCAATTTAAAGGTCACTTTTTCAATTTTTACAGTACATTCAAAGGAAAAAATTAGGCACAGTTTAAAAGATCGATTTTTTTGTTTGTTGACTTTAATGACTAAAATAAAGTTGTATCTTGCTGCCAGCACATTTTTTGTGCCATTTTGAGATGTTCCCAACTATGATCTACGATCTCTTTGTGTCAATGAGCTGCTATAAACTGACATGAATTCTGCTATTCTACTTTAACAATGCACAAACACGTGTTGGGTATCAATTGAGTTCAATGCAGAGGACAGAAAGAAAGTACAGTATGTATAGAACGCAGAAAAGGGCGCTACATTTTGACTCATTTTAATGATATTGATTGATGTGAACCATAATGGATTGAAGACTGCTGGTCTGTTGATTTTTGTTTTATTTATTCTAATTTATATATTTGGCGTGTTTTTCGGAGGATCTGGGTTTAAATTGGTTCAAATAGAATTGTAATTATTTTTTTCATTTATAGCCCTGAGGAGTTAATATTTTTAATTTGTATGTTATTGTTTAGCATTTTCATGTATTTTGTGTTATTCGACTTTTAAATCTGTTCAGTCTGTAAAAAGCTACAATTGTTTTGTATTTTACATTTTTTTGTAGATCTGTAAAGATTTTAATTTATTTTTCATCCCCTGTGAAACATATGAAATTAATAATTACTAAACAATGTTTTCCTATTATTGATAACACAGCATGAAAAGACAAAATGATTGAGGAGCTGTTCAGGAGCCAAAACAGGCGGGTTTCTAAATAGAGTTGTCCTCTTGTCTGCCACCCGAGCATGCATGTCGGCTTCATTTAGACACACTTTTTTTCCCTTGTTGATAGTCAGACTGCCAAGAAACATGGCAATAGTGACAATTTCAAGCATTTTCAAGCACTTCACCCGAAATTCAAGCATTTTCCTGACCTTGAAAACACAAAATTAGAATTCACGCAATTTCAAGGATTTCAAGTACTCAACGAATCCTTTGTAAATAAAAGATAATTTCATTTCACCCACCAAAATCAAAATCATCAAAGTACCATTCTTGTTTGCTCGAAAAATGGACTACTTTGCTGCGTCCTGTATTTTTATAAGGTGCCATTTTGGCCCACCTTAAAAAATGCACGGTTCTGGCCGTGATCCATTATCCCCAGTTGACTATTTGCTGTACAATAGAGCGTTTTGTTTTCCCGGTTCGGCCCACTGAAGCGCACTGTAGCTCCTAAAATAATCTGCAGTGTTTTGGCCTCGATCACATATTCCCAGTAGATTAATAAGACCATGGGCATTAGAGAGCAAATTCTGTTCTTTCTGCCTAAATTGAACAGCACCAATATGGCTGAAATGAATTATCTTCGGTCGACTATTGATGAGAACAGGAGCTGGAGAGTACCATATTTTCCAGACCATAAGTCAGTTTTTTTTCATAGTTTGTCCAGTGCTATTTCTAATCCAGTGAGACTTGTATGTGAAATTATTGACACATATTATAGATCATATATTATGAATATTACCGGTATATTATTTCACGTTATTTTTACACTAAACCGCAAGAGGGCGCTCTAGGCATGTGTTGAAAATGTCAACCTTGCCTTGTTGCAGGGGGGTCATTTTTTCGACCAGGAGGAGGAAGCGGCTTATTGTCTACCTCCCGGGTTGTGGGAGTTAACAGTACAAGTGACACCAACGATAAAGACTTTGTTGGATTGAGTGATTTGGAGTGAAACTGATAGTTTGGCAACCATGTTCTTGATGTTAAGAGTTATCTGAATAACGCTTAATATGTTATGTCATTACAGACATTTCCAGGCATGTCAATAATTTGTTCATAAACCGTACACTTATTCAGCCTGTTGTTCTCTAATTTTTAATTGCCTTCTAAGATGACATGCATGTTTTTGGTTTTGGATTTTATCGCATACATTTTCCCCCAAAAACTACTTATACTCCAAGTGCAATATGTTTTTTTTCCTTCTTAATTATGCATTTTTTGGCTGGTGCATTTGATACTCCAGAGAGACATATTGTACAGAAAATACGGGATTTTTTTGTTGTTGTCTGGGCCGCTAAAGAGTGCCATTGTGGCCCGACCAAAATGAACTGCACTGTTTTGCCTTCCATCTTTGTTTCCCAGTTGGCTATTGCTGAGAACAGGGGCAGGAAGAGCTAATTTGTTCTTTCCACCTAAATTAAACAGCACCCATGTGGGCGCAATTCATTATCCCCGGATGACTAATGTGGCGAGGGAGTGGAAGAGAAAGCAAATTTGTCCTGTGTGGTGGCTCTATTTTTCCCTTCTTTTCGCCTAAAACGAACAGAACCCGTGTGGCTACCATTATCCTGCCTGGGTCAACTATTGCTGAGTGCATTTTTATTGCCTGGTAGCTTATTTTTACCGTTACCCATCACACATTAATACCAGTGTCTGAAATAACGTCTGCCCAGACGCCCGGGGCGTGCATCTTTTACGTCGGGCGTACAACTTACACAACGTCTCTGCCCGGGTGGCCAACAACTTTTTCAAGAAAAAAAAAAGAAAAAAGATTTAGATTTTTTTTCTTTTTTTTCTCAAATAAAATGTTTGCTTCATTTCGATTTCTAAATCTTTGTTTGGTTTGGACATTTCGGAAGTTTGTCTGGCAATTTGCATACTCGGCAGCCAATCAGAAGCCTGCCTCGAATAACTTCGTGCTTCCGGACTTTCCCGAGCATTATAAGGTTGTGCATTTGCATATCCTTTTCCAAAGTAGACGCACAGATAACACAAGAAAATTGGATTAGTGGTAAGGAATCAAGCCAAAATCTCACCCCAGAAGAAATATTCAAAAGAAGCTAACAAAATTTATGATGCTACAAAGCGTAAACATTCATTAAAAGCGTCATGGAAAGAGTTCACATGGATTGTAGCAGACGACGCAACGCAAACATTGCATGAATGAAGATGAGTAAATACAGGTACATACTGATGGCATATGGTAAACAGCGATGTTATATACATGGAATGAATGTTATAAGTAGATTTAAAATAAACTTAATTTCAAAGTGCTGTTCTGTTATATATTCTGATCATCAATCCTTGATACTTTGCAACAATGTGTTTTTTGTGATTAGTCGTCTTATTGTGTTTTCATGTTGTGAAGGCAACTCTATGGCTGGGCAGGCAACTTTTCAGAGTTGTCTGCCCTGTGTCCGGTAACTTTTTGTCGTGAGTTTCAGACACTGTTAATACATACGGTATTTTGGTGGCAGACTCCACTGATTTACTTTGAAAAATAACACATTCACAGCCAAGTCAATAAAAAAAACATTTTATTTTTGCTTTCCTTACAGCAGTTAGCAATATTTCAACTATAGCAAGCACAAAAATAAATACAAATTTAAATTATTTCAACAGTGGGTTTCATTCATCTGAATGGCATTCCGCGCTAACAGACGCGTGGGTTTCCTGTCTGTCGAGATTTTTAAAATTCATTTTTTACTGCATTTTTTTATGATCAATTTGGAACCGTTAAAAAATCATGGAGTGACTGACGATGAGAGCAGTGAGGAAGTCAAAGTGGCAAAGCTTACATGCAGGGGAGGGGCACACGTGGGGAATATGAAAACAAAGGTGCAGAAAAATAAAAAACCTAATGTGGGCCATTTATTTTAGAACACCGATTTACATTTAACAGGTGAAATGAAAAGTCACCGTTTGCTTTTTTTTCTCTCCCTGGCGGAAATGTAAGCGCAAGTCCTCGGGGAAAAACGTTTCTTAAAGTTCATCTGGCCCCCCACAATTGACGAGGAATTTACAAATCCGGGGTGGGGGGGGATTGTTTGCAGTCCCCCTCCCCAAAATAAAATCTCAGGCCCATTCATGCATACTTATGCATGGATTGTGACCTCAGTGCATTATTTTCTCAATTTCCTTTCCCTTTGTGTGGCTCTCATGTGCTTTTGGGGGTGCCGCGGAGGTCCGGTAGGGCAACGTAGTCCTTCTGGAAGCGGGAATTGGGAGTTCGCAGCCGTTTCCGCTCTCCTTGTGTGGTGAAGAAAGCATCCTGGAAACGCATACTGGAGGCTGTCGACTACAGAAAAGGAAAGCTTCGATTAGACAGCCATTTAAAAAAAAAAAAAAAAAAGAGAATAATGAAATATGGTGCAACCTCTAAAGTAGGGCTGCAGCTAATGACTATTTTATTGGTCGACCACTCACCAACTATTGAAAAGTGAAATTATCGGCTAATTCTTTTTCTTTCTTACATTTAGCACGGAATTGATTTAAATATGTAATTGGCAAATGATAATAAAAATTGGTACAATGAAAAATACATCTTTACTGAACATAATGCAGATTTGTATAAAAAATAAATAAAAATTCCCTATCTAATTAGGCACAGTGCTCGGTCAGTAGAGACATAAATCCATAAACCTACATTAATTTTAAGAGACATGCAAAGAATATCATAAAATCAAGTAAAAAAATGTAATCCCTGTAAATGAGGGGACGGGAGATATGGCTCTTTTCATGAGTACATATGGCTGAAGCATGAAATATGCATGGGGGGGTTTGTAAGGTTTATTGTTCTATATTCTTTATCAATTATCCATTATCGGCCAAGTCATATTTCGCTACAAAGCCAAGGGGCCAAGACACTTGCTCTCAGCCAAGAGGCTGAGTCAAGGTCCTAGCCACAGAGCCAAGTAGGATCCTCAATTAATTCAGAACCACAGCTGACGTCCCGTACAACCAAGAGCTAAACATGATGCCCATTTCCGACACATGCCGACACATCTAGAATCTCACAGTCACAACTTACAAACAAGTTTGACTTACAAACGACCATCCAGAACTCATGTTGTTCGTAATTAGGGCAGCGTCTGTACAGTTTACAGTCACGGTTCAAAACAACATACCACTATTTAGCTGTACGTTGCAAAGGAATCATTTATATGGAAGCTCATTTAACAATCTATGTTCACTGTTAAAACACTTTGGGAAAAGAAAAAAAAGCACAGAAGACAAAAAAACGCCAGCCAAGCACACAGAGCAATTTGATTGGGTGAGTGGTAGAAGTGGGCGGGTTTAATTAGGTGAAATGTAAGATCTCTGCACAGACAGGATGCTCCCCTCTCCATCAAACTTTTCATTTGCAGTTTTTGTGATATTTGTACAAATGAACTCTGCTTGCACCTTGTTTTGAAAACATTATTTACAAAAAAAAATAAAGGTCAAAATGAGCCTCAATGATCTTAACTGTGGGAAGTTTAAAGTGGTATATTTGTTGATCTGGGACACAGGCAGTGTTCCCTCTAAGCTGCGCGCGTGTGCAATTGCACACTGCTCGCACATTCTCAGCGCACAAGAAAATCTAGCCAGCGCACAAAAATGAGGGCTCAAAATTACTAATTAAAAGCGACTTAAGTCAAAGTTACAGTGCATAAAGGTAAAAATACACGGGTTCCCCTGACGTTGTGTCCTAAATGCGGTATTTTGAAGTCGAGTCGAAGTAGAACGAAGTTGAGTAGTTTGTCGAGGACCGGCTTCTTCGGCTCGGCTCGCTAAAAGGAACAAGCTCTTTCTGGTCCTAAACGGCTTCTTCAGGTTGTTTTTGCTTCTTTAATCCCAACATGACCAAATATTATGTAAAATTATGCACAAAATGACTTAAAGGAAGGGGGGAATAGAACAAAAAAGAAAAAAATACCAAAATGAAAAAGTAGTGGAAAGCTGAGAAAATAAGAAACAAAAGGAATAGAAAAAAAAGGGAAAATTTAGAAAAAAAAACTGAAAAAAAGAAAAGAAAAAATGTAGGAAGAAGGTAAATGAACAACAAAAAGAAAAAAGTAACAGTTTGGAAAAAATAAACACAATGAGATTTTTTTTTAAAGGAATTTAAAAAAAAGTAGAAAAAAACACGGAAGAAAAAGTTTGTGTTGCATTCAAATAATTTCCAATTATATCAAGTGAATCTTGTTGCCAACATTGTACTTCCACTAAAAATGTGATTAAGTACAGTTCTGTATCTTACAACCGACTAAATAAGCCCCCAAAAATGGTAATATTATGCGACAAAATACATCAGGAAATAAAAAGAAATAGATAGATAGATAGATAGATAGATAGATAGATAGATAGATAGATAGATAGATAGATACTTTGTTCATCCCCGAAGGGAAATTCACATTTCCAGCAGCATCCCTGAGCTGAGAACAATCGAGAACAATCGAAAATAACACGGGAGCTGCTGGAGTGGCTGCCAAATGGATATCTTGTGAAAAACGTTTGTAGGCCGTACAACCTTTGCAATAGTACATGAGTCAATTCATTCAAAAGAGAAAAATAATTTTGCATTGCCGGAAACTCAGCAAAATGTAACTTGATGTCAAGTTTGGGACATGTTTGATAATTATTTATCTTGCCACACTTGGGATTATGGTTGCTCACTGTTTCAAGCGTTGCTCACCGACTTTGTGTGAACGCTCAGACCCGTGGAACATTAGAGGGAACATTGGACACAGGCTCTGGCATTATTATTATTATTTTATCAATTTGATCAAATCATCTAACATCACACAGTGAAATAAAATGCACTGAAAAATGAGATTTTGTCTGGAGAGCGGGTTTGGCAGTTATGAGTTTTGTCTAAAAATACATGCTGTGGCCTTCTCCTTCAAAAAACGTTTTTATTGTATAAACAACATTGTTCTTTGGACTCTGCATTTAATGTTAAGAACTTTTGTCAAGCAGAGTCTAGTGTAACACTGTAGCTCTATTTTATAGGAAAATATACACGTGTAAAATGTACAATTTTGTTACCTGGATGTTACTTGGATCTTACCAAGGCAAGTCAGACTCAATTTTGGTTCAACTGTCCTGACTGTTCTGTTAAAATGTTTACGCGTCACTGAGCTACTGCCGTGATAAGCAAGGTCTGCTTTGCAAACTTTGCAAGCAACATTTTTATCGGCCATATCCAGGCTAAAATCCTTCCAGACTACAAAAGTATTGGTGCGCATACTTAAAACCATCATTTCAATATGTTACCACAAGAAACAAATACACTAATGCGCATGAATGACAGTGAGCAGAGATTATATTCATGGAGCATTGCCGCATACGGTTGGAAAAATGCATCTGGTGACGGTAGTTGACAACGGAATTGATTGTCGACTCTTTTTCTTATTGACATCGACTAGTTGTTGTAGCCCCATCCTAGTCAAACACATATTGTGCACTTTGTTTTTTTAACAATGGCAAACTGTCTTAATATTCTTTTTATCTTGTTATTTTATTTGAAGAAACAGCGTATGTTTGACTTGGTGTTGCTGTAATGTGTAATGCAACCAAAAACGAGTGCTAAAAAGTACAAGGAAGAATACAAACTACAGAGACTTTTTGGCCAAGCCTTTCCAAGATTTTTTTTAGGGTACCCGTAATGGCAAGATGTGGGACAATTATGTCACCCCCCTCTAGGTGAGAATTATGCCATGTAAAATAAAAGCAAATTTCTCAACATACAAGAGTATTTTTAAAGAAATGCACCTTTACATGAGAGTTCATGTACAAAAGTCAATTCCATTGAAGTTGGGAAAAAGTTTAAAATGTCAGTAAAATTAGAATAGAATGACTTGCAAACCTTTTCTAACCCATATTTAAATGAATACACCACAAAGACAAGATTATACATGTTCAAACTCATAAACTTTATTTCCATAAGCAAATAATGATAAACTTAGAATTTTATAATTGCAACAAGTGCCAAAGTAGTTGGGAAAGGGGCTTCTTCACCATTGTGTTACATCACCTTTCCTTTTAATAACACTCAATAAACGTTTAGGAAGTGAGGAGACTAGTTGTTGAATCGTTGATAGTGGAATCCTTTCCCATTCTTGCTTTATGTACAGCTTCAGCTGTTCAACAGTCCGGGGTCTCCTTTGTCTTATTCTGCGCTTTATAATGCGCCACACATTTTCAATGGGAGACAGGTCAGGACTGCAGGCAGGCCAGTCAAGCACCCGCACCCTCTTACTACGAAGCCACGCTGTCGTGAGACGTGCAGTGTGTGGCTTGGCATTATCCTGCTGGAAGAAGCAAGGGCGCCCATGGTAAAGATTCTGTTTGGATGGCAACATACTTTGTTCCAAAACCTGAATGTACTTTTCTGCATTAATGGTGCCTTCACAGATGTGCAGGTTACCCATTCCTTGGCCACTCATGCACCCCCATACCATCACAGATGCTGGCTTTTGCACTTTGCGTGCATAACAGTCTGGGTGGTTCTGTTCTTCTTTGGACCGGAGGACACGACGTCCACAATTTCCAAACACAATTTGGAAAACTGACTCATCAGACCACAGAACACTTTTCCACTTTGTATCAGTCCATTTTAGATGGGCTCGGGCCCAGAGAACCCTGCGGCGTTTCTGGATGTTGTTGATGAATGGCTTACGCTTTGCAACATAAAGTTTTAACCCACACTTACGGATATAGCGTCGAACTGTATTGACTGACAGTGGTTTTCCAAAGTGTTCCTGAGCCCATGTGGTGATGTCCTTTACACATTGATGTCGGTTCTTAATGCAGTACCGCTTGAGGGCTCGGAGGTCACGGGCATTCAATAATGGTTTACGGCCATGCCGTTTACGCACAGTGATTTCTCCAGATTCCCTGAACCTTTTCACAATATTATGGACTGTAGATGATGATATCCCTAAATTCCTTGCAATTGTACTTTGAGGAATGTTGTTTTTAAACTGTTCAACAATTTGCTCACGCAGTTGTTCACAAAGAGGTGAACCTCGCCCCATCCTTGCATGTGAATGACTTAGCTTGTTCGGGTCTCCCTTTTTTATACCCAGTAACAACTCTCACCTGTTGCTAATTCATCTGTTCACCTGCAAATAGTTGGTTGATTTCCATTCATCCACTTTCTGAGTAGTTATTGACACCTGTCCCAACTATTTTGGCACGTGTTGCTGTCATCAAATTACAGAGTTGATGATTTTCTCCCAAAACAATAAAGTTTATGAGTGAAGACAATAAATATGTTGTCTTTGCTGTGCATTCATTTAAATATGGGTTGAAAAGAATTTGCAATTTACTTGGATCAATTTTTATTTGCAATTAACACACTTTCCCAACTTCATTGGAATTGAGTTTTGTAGTTTTGTATATTTCTTTTTCGATCAGTGAAGGCTTTTATTACCACTCCAACTCTTATTACATGTTCATCCTGAAGTGCTATGTCCAATGTTGTTGTAAACAATGTACACTATGTTTTCTAATCAATGACAGTAAAGACAGTTCTGTTTTATTCTATTTTGTAACTTGGACAATTATAACTCTCCAATTGACTTTGGAACGTCGAAACTATGCAAGAAATTGAAGTTAAGGTCAAATAAAATATTAAAATGGTTAAAATGGCTGCCCGTATAAAAAAAATTTGGTGCCGTTGAAGGCTAGAGACCTCAAATCTTCTTTTTTCTGTTCGAATAATCCAACAATGAATGCATCACGTTAAACATATTTTCAACAACTATTAGGCGCACAGGAAAATATTCATTTTTTTTTTTTTCAAAATTAATAGGACACCCAATAGTGTTGCACCTTGTGTGTGTGTGTTGTTATTTTAAGAGGAAAATGGTAAAGGACACCATGACAATGTTCAAGGGGGAAGTGTAGGTGTTCATTGTATATGTGCGTAATCAGAAAATTGTTGAAACATGCATCCACATTGCTGTTGAAAGGCCGACTCTTTGTCACTAAAACTTTTGTGTTTAACTACATAAGTTCCACTGCATAAAGTCATGCAGTGAAGATAAAACACTTACAAGTCGGCGCTTAACCTTGGTCGGCAGGTCTTCGTTCAAGGTGTAGACGTCATCCCGTTTCGCCAGCACCTGAGAGCCGTCCTCAAATTCTACCTGCACAGAAATCAGCAAAATGGCTGTCAAATAAGGGTGGGCATATTGATCCAATGATCGATATTATTGATATTGAGCGAGTACTAGGACTGGATCAATACCATTGTCTTTGGATCAATACTTCCCATTTTAATTATCACAATAATATGGTTGTAAGTGGGTGATAAAGTTATAAACACATTATAACTTTCAAATTCGGTCCAATCGTGTTATCACTTTATTTGCGCTACTGACTGTTTTTTCAAAATATTGTGTAAGTGAAGGTATTTTAGTCGACTTGTCATTTTTATAGAGGCGGGGTTTCCAAAAAGGTGCCTGCAGGCGTCAGGTATTTACCTAGACCGGATCGATACCAAAATTCCTAGTATCTCCGACGCCCACCTCTGTCGTCCACTAAAGGAAAATTACAAAAGAGTCATCTGGACCTGAAAGTCCTTGAACAAACTTCTTTAATCTCAACTTGGGCGAATTGAGTGCGTCACGGATGCATTAGCGCATAACTAACGTTTGACGGCTAACTGGACTAAATAAAGATTCAAGTGGGAGCCGCATGAATCCCAGCCCGGTGAATATTTCAAAGACTTTGAATAATGCACGTCGTCAAGTCCTCTCTTTCCCAGTCAACACTGGCTATCAGGGCAGCGTTAGCACGGACGTTGAAAAGGCTCTTGGGACACAACTTTCACAGTAATTGTGGAAGTACTAAAGAAGAAGGTAAGTGTGTTAGTGTGTCACTCATGCGCATCACACCTGACACATGTAGGACACGTTGGATCCCAAATACTTGGCGCCGTAGAAGAGCCCGTCAGGCCATTTGACTTGAACGGCTTCTCCCACTTCAGGCGGCCCCAAGTTGACGCAATCTCGGCTCTAAAAGCACCAGAAGGCTACGGTCAGTCTCCCTAAGTTCATTCCATAATAAACAGGAATGTTTATATGACATTTGGACTTCAAAATCCAGATTTGAAGGCCCCTGAAGTCAGAATTTATACTCTCGACCACAATTTCCACTTTCTAATTCAGTTGTATGAAAAGGTTTTGGGCACCAAATATTATTATTGATAGTGTAATGGTAGTCTGTACAGCCCTTTGAGACTTCTTGTGATTAAGGGCTATACAAATAAACATGACTTGATTTGACCCCTGATCAATATTAAATGGATCCTTCTTTTGTAGAAATAGTCTCAAAACACTTCACATAGCTTCTAAGAAGGGTCTGGATTATGATTGAAGGTTTGCCTGAACCTCAGCCTGTTTTTTACCTTAAATGCTCGCTATTGACTTTTTGCATGTGATGTCACGTTGCATTCCCCGGAAGCATGAGCGCCATGACATACAGCAAAAGCACACGAGCGGACGGCAGTTGAATAAGCAAGTGAGTAGAAAAAATATCGATCACCACAACTTTTTACGAATGTTATTTCTTGCTCTGCGGTGGGCTGTGCGAACAGCAAGGTTGTTGGCCCATTTTGGCATTTTATCGTATTCCTTTTGATGAAGACAGAAGACTGCGAGGGATATCTGCAATCAATCAGAGGGACTGGCGGCCCTCAAATTACTCCAGGGTTTGCAGTGAGCATTTTTTAAAAGGTATGTTTTATGTTGTCCAGTGCAGTCCAATGTTAAGTCCGTATGAGTCACGTCAAAGAGACTCAATGCAGCGACCAATGAGTTAGCTAGTGCTACTGTAGTTGTGATGTCCATCGTCTACAGTCGATAAACACTTTGGCTTATTCAAAATGAACTTAAATGATAAACAATTTAAGCAGCTTTCGGTTACAGTTGATCTGACGGCACCCTGGATAAAACGTATTAGCATACACAGCTAACGTCAGTGTCTTACTTTTGCCATTATGACATACCTTGCCCTGTCAGTGCCTTGACCGCCAAACAGTGCAGTACGGGCGACACGGCCTCTTCCATGTGGATGCGTAAAAACTCAATGGTCTTAACTAGTTTAAACTGCCTTTTTAGTAAGTCGCCAAAGCAACGGCAAGTCACAATAAACTAAAGCAGGCTCAATTCTTCAAATATCTGAGATGCCTAATCTAACATGTCCATTTATCTTTAAAAGGTTTTCAAGTTTCCAAGCATGGACAACCCACTTAAAACACAAAATTTCAACAATATTCAAGTCTGGGGACTGAGATTGCCATTTAAGAACGTTGTACAGACCTCCTGGAAAACGGAATCTGGCCTATGAGACAACGCTGAGAAAGCACAAGAAAGAAAACAAGCTGAAGTTTTAAATATGTCCACTTGATTTCACTACAGCACTGCCCTCATCGCTCCCTCTTTTTCTCCTGCTCTCATCTCTCTCTCATTTTCTCTTGCTTTCGTCACTCTCTCATTCTGTCTAGCTTTCATCACTCTCTTTTTCTCCTGCTCTCATTTTCTTCTGCTCGTCGCTCTCTCTTTTGCGTGTTCTCTCTTGCTATCGCTCTCTTTTGCATATGTGCGCTCTCTCCCTATTGCTCTGCTCTCTCTTTTTCTCCTGCTCTCATTGCTCTCTTTTTCTTCTGCTCTTGTCGCCCTCTTTTGCATGTTCATTTTATGGCTCTCTTTTGCGTGCTCTCTCTTGCTATCGCTCTCTCTTTTGCGTATGTGCGCTCTCTCTCCCTAGGGCTCTCTCTTTTGTGTGCTACAATCTCTATCGCTCTCTTTTGCATGCGTGCACGCTGTATTGCTCTCTCTTTTGCATGCCTGTAATCTCTCTCTCTATCGCTCTCTCTTTAGCATGCGTGCACGCTTCGCCCTCTCTTTTGCGTGCGCTCTCTCTCTCTCTGCCTCTCTCGTTATTTCCTCCTCTCTCTCATTAATTTTCTCTTTCTTTCTCTACTTTTGACTTTCTTTTTTTAGTCTGCACAGTCTGGCCCCAATGGGTTTTTCCTCTAGTCAAGTCGGGTCATTTTTATTTACCATGTGGACCCTGGGGTAAAATGAGTTTGACACCCCTGCCTTAGTAATATTTGAGCAGTGTTTAGAGTCGTGGTTTAGTTAAAGTATGCAGCCGCAGCACAATACTTTTTCACTGATTTTCAAACATTGTTTGTATGAATCTGCTGCAATTGACAGGAAACCATGCAACCTTCAACTTTAACAAAATTGCCAGTACCTGCACTGGCCCAACAACGCCACATCATGATTGAATCACCACCTAATTTTACAGTAGGGAGCAGTTAGTTATGGAATGTTGTGTTCTTCTCTCACCATGAATACCACACATCTTGTTATGTCCAAATAACACAATTTTCAGTTTCATCATCCATGTAAAATGTTGAAAATGATCAGTGGTGCCCAAACCTTTTCAAACGACAGTATTTGGAGAAAAAAAAGAAAAACTTTAAATTTCTACCCAACTACGTGGACTTATGAAAGCACATCCTCACCACTATGTCCTCAGGGTATGTATCGTTGGAGAAGGATCCGTCATCAAACATGACCTCGTAGAACATCTGGGAGGTGACTTGCGTGACTTTGGAGCTGTAGTAACGCAAGTTTTTGTGCTTGGAGATGACCGTTTGGCCCAGGGAAATTGCTGCTTGAGACGCTCGATGTTTCTGATTAAAAAAAAGCCAAGAATCAGTACATCTTGAAAAATTAAGGTTTATTACTAAGTTGTTCTGAAACAAAGATTCTAAGCATTTGTGTATAATGATTTTTGTCGCACTCCTGCACATGTTAATATCAATTTATGTAATGTTGACTGGTGCAAAAAAAAACTGCGGGGAGCGTCTTAATTGCGGCACAATGTGTTACTTTTCTTAGAAATTTTCCTGCTTATTCTTCCAAGACCACAATCTTACTCCACTGGACACTGGGTATCTCGTTCATCTATTGACGGGCTTCACTATTTAGACAACGATACATTTGGCGACCAAAGGTAGTCATAAATACTTTCTCCGTTTACCCGCACTACAGACTGCTGTCACTGTCTTGTACCACGGACAGACTGAAGAGATCTTTTCTTCCTCATGCCACGAGGCTCTTTAACTCCACCCGGCGGAGTAAAGGCCCACATTAAACACGAGTTGATAATAAATTAAAAATATTACCGTACTTTTATTGCAGTGTGTATTTTATGTAGCACTATTTAAATACTCTATACAACACGCTACAGTGGGTATTAGCACGTCACATTGGGTATTTGTATATTGTATTCCTTTTGCTTTATTATTGTATTGTTCTCAGCGAAGGGATGCTGCTGGAAATGTGAATTTCCCTGCGGGGATGAATAAAGTATCTATCTATCTATCTATTTCTTCACTTTGATGCTTTGTTTTCAATAAACAGTCGGACTTCCCTATTCTGCACCAGTTGTAAGCCAACTGTGCAACATCAGCCGAGGCGAACTGACCAAGGCAAACCGCCAGAGACGCGTCACTGGTGGGGCAGAGAGCGCCACCACGCCGATGCAGGCCCCAACAGGCACCGCAGTTAGGGAGATCAGCAGGAACGACCCGGCAAGCTTCTGATGTCGCCGCACCATATTTAAAGCCACAAATTTAGAAAAAAGGTGGCGGCGTGTAGTCCGAAATGTACAGTAAATGTTTGTGTAGCAAATCCCACACGACGGTTGCTCCTTAACTTACAGCCGAAGAGCTCCTGGACAGGTGTCTGTGGCAGGTGATGGACACCACGTACGGCCAATCGTCAGGTTCCATGACAACCCCGGCAGCGTGGCCGCAGGTGACGTGAAAAGAGGTAGGACAGCGACCGTACGAGCACTGGATGCAAGCACCCGCCTGACGCTTTCCAGACCAAAGCTTTCGGCAAAAGATGCACTTCTGCGGAAAGAGAAACCCCAGCTTTTTACATACAATGTTACGTTAGAAAAAGGAATTCACTAATTGGCTCCTACCTTTGCATCAACCAACAGTAATTATTTATTCATTGTATAGACATTTTTCACTGCGGTAGCAGCAGTTGTAAACACAGCAACATAATGGCAAAAATGTGTGCTCGGCTTTAACAAAGCTTAACGTAAATTCTGGACTACAGAGCACACTTAAAAAAAAGTCGCATGCGCAAATTTAAAAACTTTGTTTTTGTACAAGTTGCATCAAATTTTAAACTGATGGCTTGAATAGCCATAAAAATGAACTCATTCAGGTCCATTTGTTACATTTAAAAAATAAAATCATCCGGGAAGCGTCTAGTATAGAAAAGTAACACTTTTCAACTAGCCCAGCAAAGTTAATTAAATTTGCATTACCATGTATGCACAAGTGCAACAAAAACATTCTCAAAACAAAACTCAAATGTACTGTGCTGACTAAAATTCAGGAGCCCAATTTGTTTTAATCAGTCACATGATCTTAAACTGTCCCTTCCTTTGAGTACATGAAAAGTGATACAGCGGAAACCAAGTATTGCTCTTCTTTAAAAGATCGAATAGGGCTTCTGAATTTTATTCAGTACAGTACATTGAGTTTTGTTTTGAGAATATTTTTGTTGAACTTTTGCACATGTAATAATGCCATATTTATTAATATTGACTGCTGCGGATGCAGTCCGCAAACGAGTGTCTAAATCGCGGCACAATGAGTTACTTTTCTGTGCTAGACATTTTCCCACTAAATTTGCAAAGATTATCACTCATCAATCATTACTCCAGAGAGGCAAAAGTAACCGAGTACTGAATAGATGACGATGCATTTGAATATCAAGCAGACTCATAGTTACTCCCGCTGTTTATGCGCATTTTATTACCTTTCTTCACTTTGACATTCATAGCACTTGTCCGAAATTACATCGCGTCATCACCAATGTTCCTTCTAAGCTTCCACGGGTCTGAACAATCACACAGTCATTAACCATCGCTTGAAACCACTGTGTGAGTTGTGAGCAACATCAATCCTGCGCGTTGTAACCAAATCATTATCAAACATGTCCAAAACCTGAGGTCAAATCAAGTTACATTTTGTCACAGTTACATTTACATTTTGAGTTTCTGGCAATGCTAAATAATTTTTTCACATATTAATGAACTGGCTAGTGTACTTTTGCAAAGGTTGCAAGCCCACAAATGTAAGTAGTATTAAAACTTTTACATAAAATTCTCATTCTTCAAAACATATCTTTTTTTACATAATACTAACATTTTGTGGTTTTAATTATTTGATTTATTTGCAAATTATTTGAAGGGAACACCAGATTTGTCAGCAGCCTACAACCCGAGAAAGAGAATATTTCTCATGAAAATGTGAACGGTCAGACTCCTGTGACATTTGACAAAACAGAAGCAAAAAATGTCAAGTTTTTTTAAAACTGTAGCCAGGCAAAAAGAATATTGTTTAACACACTGGGCAAAGGCAAAAATCTACTGAAGGTTACGTACAAGGTGCCTCCACCAGATCAACAGCAGGGACGGTTTTTGGTACTCTGCGTATCCGGAGCCCCCCCACCCTTCTTACTTTTGTGTACTCAATCTCGTGTTGATATTGACTTCAAAATACCGCGTTTAAAACACAAAGAGGGAACCTTATTGGTTTTACCCATATACATTGTAATTCTGGCCAAATTTGCTGGGGAATTCATTTGACAATTTCGAGCCTTGAATTTTATGCGCTGGAGAGATTTTCTTGTGTGCTGAAAATGTCTGGGCAGTGCGCTATTAGGGCGCGGGGCCCTCGCAATGCTTTGTTTTAATTAAACAGTCAGACTCCCTGGTCAGCGCCAGTTGTAAGGCAGCTAGGCGTCGGCCGAGGCAATAATTTCACAATATTCTTCGCAGAAATGACTACCAAAACTGTAGATTGGTGTTGTTATTGTTAACATGAAACATGAAAAACTAAACCGTTTTTCAATATTTTTTTAAAATACAGCATATAGTTAAGAGAAAAAAGTTATCCGTTACAGGTATCGGTCTCCGGAAGCAAGATTTTATCCCTTTTTGGTATCAGCAGGAGAAAAACGGTGATAATGCGTCCCTAGAATTTTTGTTTCCAAAAACGCACGTTGCATAATTGATGACGCTTTTGACGAACGTGATAGACAGTCTACTTTTCCCTCAATTAAATTCCATTTAAAAAACTAAAATGAGCGACAGAAAAAAAAATTAAAAGACAATAAAGTGAGTCAGCTTTGAAACCGTTGAGACCTCTTTTGGGGCGGCAGTAGCTCAGGAGGTAGAGCGATCGTTTTAGGATTAGGGGATCCCAGTTCGAATCCCGGCTTGTCCGTGTTACATGCCCAAGTGTCCTTGGGTAAGACACTGAATCCCCAATACCCCCAATAAGCAGGTTAGCGCCTTACATGGCTGCACAGATCACGGCCGCTATTGGGAAATGTGAAGCACAATGTAAAGCGCTTTGGGAAGTCAATGACTTGAAAAGCGCTATATAAATGCAGATCATTTCATTTCATTTCATTTCTTTTAAAACCACTGTGGACATAAACAAATTGTCCATGCAAACTTCTGCTCCCAGTGATACGATTAAAGGGAATCCCTGGATAAGAGCAATCAGATGACATCATCTGAGGTGACCGCAACCGTCCGACAAGGAAATGTTTTTGCAATATCGCACACAATGGCCAAGTCCATCAAGTCCAAATCAGTCTCAGTCAACAGTTTCCGCTCTCCTGCTAAGGGGGAAAGAGTGATGCAAGACAGCCTCTGATAGCATGAATCCCTCCCACAACCAACTCGTTTTTGTTGCTGCATATCAAGGTGTAAGTCTTCATTAATTTGTTTCCAAGGAGCTCTCATATGAATACACGAGTTGATAATAAATTAAAAATAGCCCATATAATCTCTGATGAAGTCAGTGGAGTTGATGAGCCAAATGGGAATTACCAGTAGCTGGCTGGTAAAAATGTAAATGTGGCCACCCAAATGATGCATCACATCACTTCATCATATTCACGGCGCAACGTGATCGGTGTGGAATGTCTTGAGTGCCGGGATGTAAAGTCGTTTTGAGAAATACATGCAAGTCTCTGAACGTGTTAAGCAACAAGGTGAGAAGGGCATGGAATGTACGGATGCAAGGATTCGACTTCAGAGGTTGAATTAACGTCACTTGCTGTAAAGTTAAGATGAAATTGTAAGGATTCAAAAGCTGAAAAAAAAATGCAGATTCAAGTAAATACGAAAAAAATCTCACGGAAAAAGAGGCTTCCAAAAGAACAATTTCGTGATTACCTAACGTCAACAGTGAAGCGAGGTTTGTGAAGCTGGTTTTTACTTGAGAGGGAGTTGGTGCATGACACGGCTGCCTATTTTTTCACTTTGTACACAAGAAAGCAGGAGCTGGAGATCAAAACAAAAGCCTTGCTAAGGTTTTGCCAGCCAAAGTGGGTGTATCCCACTCCTTTCATGTTTTTGTTATCCACTAGCTGGACATTGGCTTATTTTTACATGCTAACACTGAACACTGGCTCCCCCCAAGGCTGTGCACTGAGCCCCCTGCTTTTTACCCTCTACAGCTCCAACTGCTCACCGACCCACCCCACAAACACTATCATTAAGTTCGCCGACGATAACACCTTGATCGGCCTCATCTCTGAAGGGGACGAGGCGGCATACAGGGATGAGGTGGAGTCACTTTCAACGTGGTGTTCGGAAAACCACCTCATACTGAACACCACAAAAACAAAATAACTGATACTGGACTTCAGAAGGAATGGCAGGAATCCAGAACCACTCATCATAAAAGGAGACTGTGTAGAGAGAGTCCACTCCTTCAAATATCTGGGTGTGCACATCTCCGACGACCTCTCCTGGTCTGCAAACACCAGAGCGGTGGTAGGGAAGGCCCAGCAGCTACTGCATTTCCTGAGAGTGCTCAGGAAAAATAATCTAAAACAGCAGCTGCAGGTGTCCTTTTACAAAGCCACAGTGGAGAGCATTCTAACATACTGCATTACAGTGTGGTATGCTGGGTGCACAGCAGCAGACAGGAAAACCTCTACAGAGGGTCATCAAAACAGCCCAGAAAATCGTCGGTTGCTCTCTGCCCAGTCTGGAGGACATTGCCTGCTCTCGCTACCTCAGCAGAGCAGAAAATATCATCAAGGACTTTTCTCACCCCGGCCACCACCTCTTTGACCTGCTGCCTTCCAGCAAGCGCTACAGGTCACACAAAGCAAAAAACAAACAGACTCAGACAGTTTCTTCCCCACTGCCATTACCACCCTAAACACACCGCACAAAAAACTGAAAAACTCTTGCAAAAACACTACCTCACACGAATGTAAAATGGTACTCACGTCTATGTTCTTGCACATGTTGACTGCACTATGTTTGTTTACTGCTCAAAACAGAAACCACACAAAAAAATGAAAAACTCTTGCAAAAAACACTACCTCAAACGAATGTAAAATGGTACTCATGTCTATGTTCTTGCACATGTTGACTGCACTATGTTTACTGCTCACCTTGCACAATGTTGACCATTTTTTTTTCTAAACTATGATGGCCTTTGCACCAAATGCAAAATTGCACAACCCTTACGATACCAACTGTATTACGATACCAACTGTATGTAACATTCTACATGCCGACATTTCTTGTGTAAATATCATGTAAATTATACCTATAGCCTTATCCTCCTTGTTTTATAACCTTATCTTCTCTGTTCCTTTATCTTCTTGGCTTTTTACCTCCCTGTGAATGTGTGAAACTGGAGTGTCATGCCCAATTTCGTTGTCACAATATGTTAACCCATTTTGAAACAATGACAATAAAGGTATAGACTTCTATTCTATTTTAGCACTTCAGAGCTAATCATCTACAGTAAAGCAGTTTGAATTTGTTAACTCGTACTTTGTAAAAGACAACCAGACCGAGGGTCCCAAAAGTCCATTTGCTTGTCTTGAGCTCCATACAGAGAAGTATAAGCAAATCATTTTCAGCGCAGAAGAGGAAGTTGCTCGACTTGGGGCGAAGTATGTTACTTTTTAAGGAGGTGCTTGATTTTGGCGTACAAGAAAACAATGCTAGTTTTAGGCAAAGACGGAAAAGATGCTAACTTTCCATCTAGATGATGACAATGCTAGGTTTTGGTGTAAGAGAAGAAAACTAGTTTCTGTGTAGAAGCGTAAGACACTATTCAAGTCAAGTTACATTTATTTGTACAGCCCTCAATCACCAAATGTCTCAAGGGCTGATCAGGCCATGCGGGCAAGGAACAATAAAAAAAAACCTTACAAGTGGTAATCCCCCTTCCAGGATGACAAAGCTGCAATAGATGTTGCATCTTCTACTCGAATAGAACTCTTACCAGCGGCAACCGTGCAAAATCATGACTAAATTTGGGAAGATGAAACAACTATGTTACATTTTGGCAAAATCACTGATGCTATTTCTAATTTGTCCCTACCGACCACCAGAGCATCTTGACAGTCTGAATACATGTGTTCACATGAGAAAATTCTGTAGGGGGAAAAAAACCTGTGGTGAGACTGGAATTTATACACAGACCTGGGCCACAGGTTTCAAGAACGACTAATTCGGTATGCATTTCTTGAAAAGCACATGCGCGAAAGGAACATTCAGTGCCCTAAAGAGAGCATGTTTGGCAGTCGTACCGGACACATAAAATCGTAGTCAAACATCCGTAACTTTCGTTTATGGTGTACGATGAAACAATGCTAGTTTGGGCAAAAAATAATATGATGCTAGCTTTCCATGCAGAAGATTTCAATGATAACTTCCATGACGTAGAAATGGTTAGTTTTCAGCGGCGAAAATGATACCAGTTATAAGTGAGCTTAAAGGAGACAAAGACTAAATATCTTTTAAGCATAGTTAAGCGAGCAGCCAAAATGAGAAAACTGTCGACATCTAGCAGGATGCTTCAAATATAAAGCTCACCTTTCTTTTTTCCTTATTAATGCATCCTCCTTTGCACATCTATTTATGAACAGAAGGGCGTCCACTGGGTTCCTGCTTGATGACTAACTTGGCCTACATTTCCCCGGGCCTTTTCCCACACCTCTTCTATTATGGACGGCCGTGTGTGTTGATGCATTCGAGAGTCGGTCCGAACTTCTCGTCTACCTTTTCCTTGACGAAATTGCGACTGGCGTGAGACTAACGACGTGTCTGGTGAGAAGCCGCCAGTGTATCCGTTGTAAAGTAATTGTTGGAAAAACAATGTGCATGAGACCTGAAAGTAGTGCAAGAACGTTGGCGTTGTTTC
Organism: Urocampus carinirostris; assembly: GCF_059441175.1. Classification (NCBI taxonomy): domain Eukaryota; kingdom Metazoa; phylum Chordata; class Actinopteri; order Syngnathiformes; family Syngnathidae; genus Urocampus; species Urocampus carinirostris. The sequence continues at coordinate 39,507,005 of NC_142356.1, read as the reverse complement.
TGGTAGGAGCCTGGCCCACTTTGCGCAACGCTTGTGCCATCTCTGGGGTGCGTTTGGGTGCTTGCGTGGAGCCATGCGTTAAGAACATTCCCACAGTAAATTATGAATGTGTGCGGCCAGGCTCCTGTGAGTGTGTGTTGTGTTACAGTGAATTATAAATGTGGTCGGGTGGGCTACAGGGGCAACTGGTCTGGAAATGGCCTAACAAAAAATGGCTCATGTGGGATGTAGAGGGGTCTCAATCTCAATTTACTTGGGGGCCACCAAAGCTAGGGTCAGGGTGAGATTGGGCCAAATCAAGTTTTCCACAAAAACGCTATGAATAAATAAGCCCCACCATTCTCTTCCTGAAACAAGGCATTTATTTGGCTAGGGTATTTTAAGCTTGTGGTTTCAGTCTGTTCAGGAAACCTTTAGCATACCTTGCAAAATGTGAGGGATGCATGGCTGATGAGGTTGATGTTTCTGTAGTTGGAGGTTTACTTTCTTTGGTAGCATAACTAATAGCGATTTTGTCCATGCATTTGGCCAATGTCCCTTTTGCCAGATCCTTGTGCAAATATTTGTCAATATGTCTATATCTTTACCAAGCCTTCCTCAATTAAAAAAACTAGACAGAGTTCATCCTGGTTATCCACTTGAACTGAAAAAGAAACTCACCGCCTTCTTTCTCCGTGTTGAGCTATTCTGCCACCCGGAGCACAAGGCTAACTATGATGGCAGCATGTCAAGTCTGCTGAGACACTGCAGCTCTCTCATTAAGAAAACAACATGCACACACTCACAGACATTTGCACTAAACCAACCCCCGCTCGCGCCCACCAGTGCTTAATTATCTTGCTTTGATTGCGGGCATGTTCATCTCACACCGTTAATTGGAGCTGTGAACACTTCATTAATTAGACCAAGCCTGTCCTTAAGGACCCAGGGCACTTTGCAGCTCTTTGTGTGTGTGTGTGAGGGCTCCTCACCAGTTTGTACCGCTGCATGGGGATCCGGCTGGTGTTAATGGGACCTCGTTTGGCTTCATTGCGGAAACTGGCCTCTGGCAGTGCTACGGCGCACATGATGTGGGCCCATCTACATACAAATACGCAAATGAGCATGCCGCCGCTGTTAACATCACTTACTATGTCCGTGTGCTCGGGGGATCAGTTTGCGCAGCTAATTGCTGAACCGAAGCAGGTCTTACTTGTCATTTTCGGTTTTCTTCAGCGCCCCTCCACGAAGGTTACATAAACAGCATTCCTGGGGAAAACATTAGGAGGAAAGGGGTGTGGGTGTTAAAATATATTCCCAAAACTATCTTTTTTTTTTAAAGGACACAGATTGTAGAGTGTTCCTCCCCACAATTATGCAAATATGTTGCAAAACATTCCACCCGCCGGGGGACTTGAGAAGTGCAGTCTCAAAGTTGACCCAGCTAGCTTGTTTGAAGTAGAGCGGTGATGTCATTGAAGGAACACAACACTCAAAATTGCGAATCTCATTAACACAACATGTGAGGCCAGTTCCAAAATAGACAATGGTTGAGGTGGACAGTGATTGTTAACTGCTTCTTTCTGCTTGGAGGTAGGCAAATGTGGCTTTCTGTTTTTGCTTGTCGCAGTTGGTATAATTTCGTCAGGCTATCTTCTATCACCCTACCCCGTTAAACGTACCCCGTTATCTCTATTTCAAACCCTAAACCACCCGAGGACTTTCCTGCATTGTTTTGCTTCGGGTTATTGCTCATTGGCTGCCCATAGTGTGTTGTTTGGCTGGCAAGCCTGGAGTTAGCCTGGTTTTGCCATGTCCCTAAATTTATTCCCGGCGGGCTTCGCCTTTGTCTAATGTACCCGTTGCCGCTTTTTGTTTTTCATTTGCGGTTACCCTAGCTTCTCACTGCTTGTTTTTTTTGTGCAGCTAGCCGGTCGGTTCTGCAGAGTGCTTTAGATTGCTTATTCCCAGCTGGCCATTGGCACTTTTCGTTGTTGGTTCACGGTTAGCCTGGCTGCTAACTGTGTGTTTTGTTTTTTTTTGTCGAGCAGACATGTATTTTTTTTCACCGAGGTTGCGGCCGCCTTTCATTGATCATCCCTAGTTAGCCCGCTGTTGACAGGTCATGTGTTTTTAAGCCCTTTCTTGGCTGATTGGCCTTTGTTATACAATGACTGCATTCACCTCTGTTGCAAAACTCCTAAGTATTCGCCAAAAAAACTACCAAGACTTTCCTTAAAACACTTATAACCTCTTTGACTAATTAACAAGTTAAAAAAAATGTGGCAACTGGCTTGCTAAGGTGCTGGTGTCTACAGGATGACAAACATAAGACACGCTGTCTTCAAAAGGCTTTTTTTTTTTTTTAAATAATTGGAACAGATCAATGAAACATGTATAGTTTGTATGCAAAAACCATACACTCTTTCCCTCACATTTTTCATGTTTAAGAATTACCTTTAAAGACGGCTTTAACAAGGCCGCTTTCATGTGAGGCTGCTTCATGGAAAATAATTTCATGCAGAAAGGATTTTGCTTTCAAAAAGGTTTAAAGGTTTGGCTTCTTCTCGTATCGAAAGGGCGCACTCGTGGTGATTTATAGCTTATTTTGTCGGGTTAGCTTACAGAATAAACAATGGGCAACATTTTTATGAAGGAAAACGTGAGCATTAGGACTGAAAACATTGATAATCAAGCCTACCAAATACATTGATAAAGTAAAAAAAAAAAAGAAAAAAGAAAAAAGAAAAAAAAAGAAAAAGAAGAAGAAGACTTTGGTGAGTGATAGTAAAATTAAAAGGCATGTTTTAAAGGGAAACAATGTAACATTTGACCACTCAGTGTCGCTGTGTTGTAGTGCAACCAAATACAAGTGCTGCAAAAGCAAAAAGAAGACTACAAACTACGGTAAATCAAAGTGACCAAATCACACAGCCATGTTTCTTTATTTTGTTGCCCAGCCTTTTAGAATGTTTTTTGGGGGGTACTCTTGGCAACAAGATGACAATTATTTTAGCTCCCTCATAACCATTTCTTGAACTATGAGTATTTAAAAGAGTGCATGATTATATAAGTCAAGTATTTTTGCTTATTATTAAAATCAATCGTTTTTTTAATGAGGTTATTTTCAGGGCGCTAAATAAAACACAATGCCCTTTTAATAATAATAATAATAATAATAATAATAATTTCCTTTGTATTGTCATTCTTTGTAACAATGTACACAGAACGAAATGTCGATACACCTGACCCGTTGTAGCGAGTCGATGCAGCCGCAGCCAACAGAGGGCGCCGCCATTTTACCAATTAGGTATGACTCGGCCGAGGCGCGAACCAGCGACCTCCCAGTCTCAAAGCGGGCACACTACCATCTAGGCTACTGAGCTGGTTTTGAAATACACTTGGCAACAACAAAGCGACATTCGTTGCTTGCAATTTGTTAATGGCACTCAAACAAAATGATGCATTCATTGTACTATTGCATGTCAGTAACATCAGTTTTCTTTGAATTTTGACAAGTAGAGTGAAAAATTATTTGTTATGTGGCCAATTGCCTTGGTCAATGTCAATGTTTGTAATTGTCTAATTTCCGTGTAAAAATTTGTTCATCAATGACAATAAAGACAATTTGAATTATCATTAGACTCTGAAGCTCATTAAATCGATCAAGCCTTAAACATGAGGATATAGATAAAAGGATACATATCCGGTAATTAAAGCCCGCAGTGGCGATGCATTTTGTCATAAAACAAAAGGAACAATTCACGCTCCACAGATGCATTCGGCGCAGTTGGAACTTTCAAAGATTAAAAGAAACCGGTGCAACGTCCAAATGTTTTTCTTTACCAGTTATGTTCCAGATGTCTAAGTTCATCATTAGAATTAAGTTTTTCAAATGAATTTCACATAAAACCGCTAATTGTATCACTACCACGAGCATCGCCGACAAAACAAGTCGTTGAATTGGACAGGGGGCGCCGGTTTGATCGCCTGAAATTTTCACTGATTGGAATTAGAAGAAAACACCCGGTTGACTGTGTTTTACTCGAGAAGTTTTTAAGAAGTTACTATTAAAATATCTGCTTTGGCACTGAAAGGTTCGAATATAAATTAAAGGCTATTTTTTGATCATGTATTTTAGGTCACTGAGCATTTCACTAAATCTATATTCTAGTTAGAAGTAAGATTTTTTAGAAAACAACAATTTACGAGTAAGATATACTCATAGATGGTCTGCTGTTCAGGTGTTCTTAGGGGCTACTTGGTGACCACGGGAACTAGGCTGATGACCCAAGATCTCATTGAAAAAAAAACAAAAAAACATATGTCACAACAATGTGAAAGACACTTACCGCTACAAAGTTACCCTCCGCACAGCGATCGCAGGACCACTGGTTGCTGGTATCATCTGCTTCAACGCCATAGCAACCTAAAGATAAGTTTGAATTATTAAAAGATACCGTCTTTCACGTACTGTAAGTCTCTCTGGAGTATAAGTAGCACCAGCCAAAAAATGCATAATTAAGAAGGAAAAGACATGTATATGTCACACTCGGATTAGAAGTCTGATAAAAATAGAACTAAAAAAAAAAACATTGATATCATCTTGAAAGGCAATTTAAAATTACAATTAAATAGACAACATGGTATACTAACGTTTCACATTCGTGCATATCACTGTCCCTTTAAAACAACCGGAAGGATTCTATCAGCGCTGTTTTTATGGAAAAACACATTTGGCCCAACCACCCCCTGTGAACTAAACCAACCTTTGGACTTTTTTTGAAAAAAAAAAAAAAAAAAAAAAAAAAAAATCTAAAATAGCTTTTTGGGGATATTAAAAAACTGACACCATTTTGAGGACGTTGAGGGGGTTAAATAAAATACATTTTGGTGGTCTGGTTTGGAAAAAAAACAGTTATTAGGGTTATTTTTACTATATTGATGCAATTCATCCACATTTTTCAGATATTAACAACATAACATATAAAGTAATTCTGATAAAACTCGAGCATAAAGAACATGCTGACCATACACTCAGCTTCACTCCAAATCACTAAATCCAATGAAATTTGAATCCTCTGTGTCACTTTTACCGGCATGGAAGTAGAAAAAAAAAAAATATATACCGGAAAAAAACAACCAATTACTATGAGTTTTTTTGAGCAAGGAAACTGTGCAGTTTGTGTGAATTATTCATCACTGGACAAAATTTCAATCAAAATTTCCATCGTTCCATGCATTAATTCAAAAACTGGAAAGAACGAGATATTTTCGCTCGAGGAGCGGTCTTGATTCGTTCATTTATCGTGCGCATGGCTGGGTTAAAACACGGAGCTTTCCTCTGCGAGGCGCCGCGCAAACACACACTGACACACGAAGCAGCGCTCCTCCTCTTCGAACGTAAAGCCTCTAAATAACACGGCGCGCAACTGAAAATGTCTACATTTCAGGTAAAATTTGTGCAATTTTAAAATATAATCATCATTATTTTGCCGTGCACTCGCGTGCCACTGGTTAACCCCTCGCTTGCCACTGCTGGCACATGTGTCATAGGTTGCCGACCCCTGTAGGGTCGCGGGGGTGCTGAGCCCGGGAGACATCTTGAATTGATTGTATGTATAATATATATATATATATATATATATATATATATATATATATATATATATATATATATATGTATGCATGAAGAAAATTAAGGGAGTACGGTCATCTCATCCAGGTCCAGCAACATTACAGTAAAAGAAATGGACAATGACGTGTATAGCCATCAACAGCAGTGGAGCAATTGGTATACCGCAGTTTGCAGTGTGCTTGCACTTTGTTAAAAAAACTGACGTCGTTCTAAAGTACAAAAGCTTTGGGGAGGACAAGAGGTGTTTCGCTTAAAGTAGAGCAAGTCTTTTACAAATAACAAAGAATAGGAAATCAATTCTTAGACACATTGACTTAAGAAAATTATCCAATGTTTCTTGAGACCTTGAACAGATTTTTTCATACTTTATGCAAAACAAAAGCACAGCACTGCTGCCGGAAGGGAGGCAAGGATTAATGGCGTCTAATTAAGAAAATGTCGGTCTGGTTATCACAACGATATGTGGGTTTGTTTGGAACAGTAAATTGTATATATTGTAACAACATGCGGAATTTTGGCTCGAAAGTCAACGTACGTCATTAATGTCTTCATTTCAACGAATGTGTTTTATATATCAGCATTTTATTATAAGAAAGAAATCTAGCTGCAAAACTCATTTTTGGTTGTTCAATATGTAAATAGTCCCTAACTGATTTGTTAAAAAGAAATTTAAAGAGTAATTGTTTTTAAATTTGTCAATCATATAGAATCATTGCTTTTATGTAAAAAAATTGCAAAATTTCTTAAATATAATTTGTAAAACAAATGCCTACTTTGTGTTTTTTAATGTCTTTGCTGTCATGTGAAAAGGTAATAATCATTTGTTTTCATCCTCAAAACATGCACATTTATGTTCCCCCAAAAACTATTTTAAAATAGGTGTACAGGTTCAAAAACCGTCACACTTAAAACGACAAAATGTCTAGTTTTAATCAAACACATTGATGATCGGAGGATAGAAATTGGAATTTAAGAATTAAAAATGAGAATTTGAAAAACTTTCAACCAAAAGCACATCAATAAGAAAGTTCATTGGGTTAACAAAAGAAAAAACATTTGCCAATTAATCAATTAGTAGTTGAACCGTTGAGAAGGTTTACACATAGGTGGATTCCATTTATCGTCGTTAGTCATCTAGATCAACATTGAATCATTCAGAGATCCTCATTGAACTTCTGGACAGAATTTGCTGCACTGAAAGTAAAGCGGCTGAATCATTTTGAGTTGCAATCTCCTAGTGTGGCGTAAAAAAAACTTTTATAGCGGAAGGTTCTATACAGCAGCTGCCAGAAAACAATGGGCCACGGACCGGCACCAGTTGCTGTGGGTCGCATGGAACTGGGTCGCACAGAAAAAAATAAAATGTACATTATTTTAGAAATAAAAGTTGCCTTATTTTTTCTGCTCTCTCCGTATATAATGTGCGCTTTATGTGAACAAAACAATTCAGTTTGAGAGCGTGGTATACGTGCGAGTTTTTATTTCAGCAATGATTGACCAGTCGAAAAATCTTGCTGACCATATTTACACATCATTGGATGCAAAGAGATTTGAACCCGGGTCTCAGCGGTGAAAGCGTTGAATTTGATCTCATCATCACACTATTGACTATGTTGGTGAATACGTATTGACAACAGAAACTAAAAACACAATACCAAAATAAAAAATAACAATGTTACAATTTAATCATTGCCCCGCGTATCCAACAACGTGGTACCGTAAAAAAATTGTTAAATTGGATTAAATGTAGCGTATTTTCCGGATATACGTTTTTTTTTTCATAGTCTGTCTTATACTTTTCAATATCATTGAGTTTCAACCTTGCCCACAAAGTAGAAGCAGGAGGAATCTTTCGTCTACCTTCCAAGTGAGGGGAGTTGTTTACCAGGAAAAGTGACACGGAGGATAGATACTGTAATTAATTGGATTTAGTGATTCGCAGTAACGCTGATGGTTTGGTGAGCATGTTCTTTATATGGTGGAGTTATCTGAATGACTCTTGATATGATATGCTGTGAGTCCTGCGACTGGCTGGCAACCATTTAAGGGTATCCCCTGCCCACTGTCTTGATAGCTGGGATGGGCTAAAGCAACCCCGCAACCCTACTGAGGATAAGCGGTGCAGATAACAGATGGATGTTTCGTCATTACTAACGTATATGAACATGTCTGAGATATACACGTACATGTAACGTTAGTATACCGTGTTCTCCATTTTAATTTAATTAAATTTTAAATTGCATTCCAAGACATTTAGCGACATCGTAGAGCCTGTCAAGAGCTTTGTATATCTGGGGTCCATGGTGACAGACAATGGGGACCTAAAACCAGAGATTCTCCGCAGAAGAGCCCTGGCAGCATCTGCTCTGCAGTCTCTCTGGAAACCACTCTGGCGGCACCAGACCATCGCACGCAAGACGAAGCTCCGCATTTACAACCTCGCCGTACTCCCTATCCTGCTTTATGGCTCAGAAACATGGCCCCTGAACGACACCCTGGCCACAAGAATCGATGGTTTTGATAGCAGGGCTCTCAGAACCATCGAGAACATCAGGTGGCCCCAGCGAGTCTCCAATAAAGAGCTCAGAGCCCGCACGTGCCAGCCCCAAGCATCTTCCTTGGTCGCACAACGCCGCACCCGCTGGTTTGGCCATGTCCTTCGTCTACCACCAGACCATCCGACACGAGCCATTCTCCAGTTTGACCCAAAGGCCGCAGGCTGGAGACGACCACGAGGGAAACCCCGCACTCGATGGCTCGACGTCGTTGCGGGCGACCTCCAACAACACGGAGTTGCCGTAGAGGATGCAGAACAGCTGGCACAAGACCGCCAGCATTGGAAAAACCTGGTTCATCTGGTCGGCTCAACGCACAGGGACGGGACCCCCAGACCTTCGCTGGAGCAATAAGTAAGTAAGTAAGTATTCCAAGATGACATGCATCTTTTTGGTGTTGGTTTTTCCCATATTAATTTCCCAGAAAAATGTGACTTTACAGTGCCAACCTTCACATGTTTTTCCTTCCAACTATGCATTTTTTTGTTGATGCAGCCTATGATCCAGAGAGACTTATAGTCCTGACAATACGGTTATGCCTTTACCTATGTCATTTACATCCCTAGCCCAGTGATTACACAGTGGATTTGCAATTTGGCAATTATTATCATTTGTTATTTAAGCTAGTGTCATCATCTGACCGAGCCTCGATAATATTACCAGATATAAAAATGGTTCATGGCATAAAAAAGGTTTGGACAACTGCTTTACAGCATGAAAAGGAAAACACAAAAATGTATGAAAACAAAAACCTAAGACATAAAAGATGGACTTGCTATGGTATAATTCTTGATCTCCATATCAATGCTCTTTGCGTGACAAGACACTCCACCCCCAAAACCAACTCCCCGCCGCAACGGGCATTGGAGACAATATTTTTCCATTCACACATTTTGTTCTCTGTAAGCATTACGTCTGACTGACAGCAGCAAAAACATACACACAATGAAAGCCGCCACTTTGTGTGAATGTTGTATTCCCTCGTTTTGATCTATGTCCTTGGTTAGTCAGAACAGAATGAAAGTGTCAAGTTGAAACCAAATACGTATCGTGGTTTGAAGAAAAAAAAGGGGGATAGAAAATTGAAGCGAAAGAAAGTCTATTCAAAACAGGATGCTGCTTTTAAATTCAACCACAACTAGGGGTAGGGTGATATTGCTATAATGTCATAACACGTTTTTTTTCCAAACACAATTACGAACTCCATTTTTTGCAACTAATTGACACATTCAGGATCTTTTGCTTTCATATCTTTAAAAAAAACACCTGACATTTTATAAAATGTATGTACTTTCTGGGCATGGATTACTTTGCATCAGGGGTCGGCAAACTGAGTCGTAGGCCGCTTTTTTTGCAAACGTGCACAGGGGCCGTGCTAGAGGAAAAAAAAATCTGATGTATCTATTTTTTCATATGCCGATAGAGTGTCTTAAATCAGATACCTCGCCAATACATGAGGGAGATAGATAACATAAGCCAATCGATATTTTGTATTCACCTGCACAAGTTATGGTAAATGTACTGCATTAATATAGCGCTTTTCAAGTCACTGAAGTCCTCCTAAAGCGCTTTACAGTGTACTACACATTTTACTCATTCACACCCACACACCGATATCCAGAGGCAGACATGAAGCGCGCCTACCTGCTTAATGGGGGCATTAGGTGCTTGGTGTCTTGACTCAAAACATTAAAGCTCGGAGTAGTGTTTTGTTGTCTATTTGTTAATAAAGGGACCATTTTATCCAATTGGTTTTGAAACACACAAAATACAAAAATAATTATTTTCTTTGAAAAATAAAGTTAGTATAGCAAGAGTCACAGCAAAGTAATGTCTTCATTTTTGAGCACAGAATTTGATCATTTGCATGAAAAACACAATGCAATAGGTCTACTTCACAATTGTTTTATTGCATTCATTGCATAGTCGGCGACATCCTGTGGACATATTGAAAACTGCAGATCATTGACTAGAAACTGCTCGTTTTTATACTGCTTCTCTCAGCATCTTCTTACAGGCCAGATCAAATCTGTTGGCAGGGGTGATACCGCCCATAGGCCGTAGCTTGGGGAGCAATCGTTTAAATAGTGCACATTTTTTTATCATAATTTCTTTTGTTTGACTTTAAGCACCAATGCCTGGAAATAGCCTCTCGGGCCGTGTCAACAATGGTAGCATTGGTAGAGAAAGGTGTGACACTAGCTATCTGCTAAACTTTTAAACATTAACTGCTTTATTGACACCTAAAACTAAAGCATAGCTAGCGACCAAAGAAATGAAGTCCGTTAATGTGGCTAGCTGCAGCATTTTATAGCCGTTCCCACAATGCTAAAATTAGTTATTAAGCTCCCTAACTCTGGCATTAGTTGCCAAATTTTTTATCAATAATAAATAAAGTGATGCTGAAGGTTAAAGGGAAGCTAGCCACTATGTTCGCCAATAAGGGCTATACAAATGACTTGACTTGACAAAGTGGCTGACAGCTGTGTTCGCAGCCATCCACAGAATGCATGCATTTCTAATTAAGGGCCCGGTCACACAGCCGTTTGCGGCTGAATCAGGCCAGAAATTTCGGCCTGTGAGGCGGACGCTATTGGACGCTTTGAGCTCGCCATACAGACGAGATACAGCAGTGCTTAATAAGCGGTCAGAAATTCGCGCGCGGGTGGCAGCGCGAAAAAGTTTTGCGCTGCTCAATTCTTTAGAGCGCGGGTACACAGCCTTTCACGGGCGTATCGAGGCTGAACCAGAAACAGACGCTGTTGGGCGCTGTTGGACGCTTTGAGACCGCCATATAGACGAGATACAGCAGTGCTTTACTCGCGGTCAGAAATTCACACGCGGTTGGCCGCGCAAAAAAGTTTTGAGCTGCTCAAAACTTTGAGCACGTGTTAACCGTGGGCGGCACACGAGGTAATGACGCGGAACGACGTGCTCTGGCCGCGGCCAGGGCGTGGTTACACATGGGTAGGACGGGAAATTTCAGCGGGTAATCGTGGGTGGAGCATGGTAATAGCATGTTCTGCGCCTGTATCGCGGTGTTATTAAGTGAAATTAGCGTGTTACGCGTGTGACGGTCAAACGCCTTTCTCCGCGTATATACAGCGCGATTTGCCGAGCACACGTCAGTTGTGCTCGAGACGTCAAGGGGTGAACATGGATCCCTGTCACCGTAGTGACCTTGTCTTAATCCATTTTTATTTCTTGACATTTCTTTTCATTTCATAACAAAATAATAAAATCAAAATGAAAAACTATTACAATAATAACATATTGGCTTCTTCGGTGCCATAGCTTGAAATCTTGATCTTCACGGGACTGTGTCTTGAGCGGTTATGATTTCTACAGCCCGGTGTTATGCCGAGAAATACATCCCTGCCGAGATTTGCATCCCCTCGCTACTACAACCACTTTTACCTCGTTTTATCTTACTTTTATATCACTTTTAGGGAATGTAATGGCGAACATATAACCAAAACCACTTTGTCTTGCATTTGTTGGGAATGTAATACAACTTAAACCATTCCGTCTTTGTTTTTGTTGTGAAAGTAATCGAACAGTAATGCACACCGTATATAAATCCTCCCCCCCTCGCGTGAACGCGCATTCTGCTGCGCTTCCAACAAAAGCGATCGTATTCTATATAAAACGCTTATTAAAACAATAAAGCGAGCTAATTATAACAATTGGGAGATCCTAGTCTATATAACGCGTTTATTTAAACAATAAAGTGCGATCGTATTCTACAAAATGCGTTTGTTAACGCGGATGAAAAAGTCACCAACGTCAATGCACGCTTCCAACAAAAGCGATCGCAGCAGAATGCGCGTTCACGCGAGGGGTGGGTTGCGTAGGAGTCGGATTTGGGCACAACACAGGCTCGGGAGCTTTTATACCCGTGGTCCACACAAGAAAATGACGCGGAAATGACGCGATGAGGAAGCGGAACAGTCGCCGGCGTCTGTTTTGCGGGCATACCACCGATGAACAGCGGGTTGGCCAATTTTGCGCATTTTCCATCGCGGGCAACCACGGGCAAAAAAAAACGCAAAATTTTAGCCGTGATTCAGCCGCAAACGGCTGTGTGACCGGCCCCTAAGGTCCAGGACACTGGCATTTGCTGTAATACTCTTAGCATTAATTAGAAAATTTTAGCCTACCCCATTTAAGACATGGCAACTGTAAATTAAAAAAAAAAAAGTTGCCGCTTCTAGCACCATTGGAAATAGGAGTATTTTTTCATTGAAATACGAAACAACTGCGTCTGCCGAATTTGCCAAAAGACTGTGGCTGTTTTCAAAGAATATAATATCAAGAGGCATTGCCAGACAAAACATGATGACTACAACAAGCTAACTGGAAACGAACGCTGTAAAAAGATGAAGCAACTGTAAGCTGTTTTACCGGCACAACAGCCTTTTTTCACAATACTCTGCGAGTCCAATGAAAATGCAACAAAGGTGAGCTACAAATGCAAGCTATAATGCGTAACACTCTTCACCAAGCACTGCAAACCTTTCACGGCGAATAAACTGTTCAAAGAATGAAGGGTGAATAGTTGGCTCTCACACATTTTTAGCTTGCCAAATCTAGCGCGCTTTCTAAAAAGTTTGGACCTCCCTGCACAAAAGCCATTCCAGGGACTGTTGAAACAGATTGGAATTGACTTGAGAGACGATTTAATGATCTTTGTATTTTGTAGGATCACAATATTGTGCAAGTCCTTCACAATGTAATATTGTCATCCCCGTACCATAGCTATGTATGAGGCCTTTTATTTTCTAATAAACAAAATTTGTGTATGACCTTTTTCCCTCTGCCGTCCAGCACTGAACCACACAAAACATCCAGTCCTGTCTCACCTCTTTCCTTTCCGGAGATCGCATAACAACAAGCGAGAGAGGTTTCGACCCTTCCTCGCCGACAGCCTTGAAAGCAAACTTGTGGTTTTGTCATCAGTGTCGAGTGGCAGCAAAAAGCTGTCGCGCTTTCTAACCGCGAGGAAGTGGAGCAACCTTACGCATAGAATACAAAATGTGCAGGGCTGCACCGCATAAGTAACACCTACGCTCCTCTCGGATCAAACAGCGAGGGATCAACACGGTGGGGATTGAAGGCGTCTTATGGATAAGCTATGTCACTTTTCGAGGTAAGGGGGATTCCCGGGGCCAAACATTTAGGGATCTGAAAGTGTGTTTGGATTTAAGATTTTGGAGGAATTGTGAGTGAATGAAGGATTTGAATAATGTCTTGTGTCTGCATCTCCACATGGAGGTCTACAGAGAAAAGACTTGTGGATCGGAGCAGGAAGTACGGGAGGAAGCACCCTCGTTCACTCGACTGGGGAAAAAATATACTTTTAATCCCAAAAGCGGGGTGGAATTTTAAGGGAAAAATGATTCAGAGATTAAACCTACTGACCCTGTAAGAAGCAAAAAAATCGAGAAGGAAAATATGGTGAACGGATGGAATGGGTGGTAAAGGAACTAAGGAAACTTGAAACTATAAACCTACTTGTCGTGCTCTGTGTTTTGCCACAGAAAAAAAGATACCTTAGAGCAGGGGTCGGGAAACCTATGGCTCACGAGCCAGATATAGTTCTTTTCATGAGTACATATGGCTCGGAGATAGAATTCGGATCATGCTAAATTTGTCTAAAGCGTTCATATTCTGAACACCTCAGAGTCCAGTTTGGTGTGTGCATAATACATGTAATGGGAGTATTATAAGCAGCCCAGTCCAGTATATAAAGGTCACAGCCCAACTCCAGCCTACAGTCGAGGTGTCACAACAACATACCTCATTTTGAAAATCTGTTAAAAATCCTTGATATGGAAGTTCATTAAAAAAAAATGCATGTTGAATGTTAAGACACTTTGTGAGGAAAACCCACAGAACAAACTGTAAACACCCAGAAACTCAAGCCAAACACACAGAGCAATTTGATTGGTTGGTCAGTAGGAGTGGGCGGAGCTAAGCCCACAGCACACACACTCAAATATGTCAGTTTCCTTGTTTGCAGTGTTTTGTGACATTTTTACAAAACAGCTCTGCTTGCACCTTGTTTTGAAACCAATCCTTATGAAAAAGATTAAGGTCAAACTGAGCATCAACAATCTTAACCAACTACTGGAGGAAGACATGTTTAAAGCTGTATACAGTATTTGTTGATATAGGACGCAGGCTCTGGCATTGTTCTTATTTTATTAATTTGATAAAATCATCTAACGTCACAAAGTGAAATAAAATGCGCTAAGAAATAATTAGAGAGCTATTTAGGTTTTTTGTACCTTTATACGAGTTGCTGTTAAGCCCAATTGTATTTTCTGCAATGTTAGTTTTGGGTCTAAGACATTAGTCATGTTAATCGTGTTGAAATTATAATTTATTTACTGTAAAAGGTTTCAGAGCGCTTTTAAATAAAGTTTTATTTGAATTCGTACCAAATATTATATGTTTCTTTTTGTATTATTAAAAAATTCTGACGCCGATTTTTACGCTTTAACAGCAAATGAATATCGGCTCCAAATATCAGTTGGAGGCCTCCTTTTAATGCTAATAATCCTATCGGTATCGGCCCTGAAAAACCCATATCAGTCGATCACTGGATAAAATACTTATGTTATTTACACTAGTATCTGATACGTACTTGCATGCACTTGAAGGCAGCATCCCTGGCAGGAAAGCAAAGGGGACGTGCCGTCATCCTGCAGCAGGGGATTGGTCGGCGTCGGAGGGCAGTTTTGCTCACGGAAGGAAAAGCAGATTTCTGGAATCAGGGGCTTGGATTTCTTTAGACAGTGCACAGAATCTTTTGCAGAAGATAAAGCCGTTCCATCTTCTGCCGTTTTGGGGAAACTATCCTCTGTTTTTTCTTCACCCTGGAGTTAAAAAAAAAAAAAAGTGCATGTGATATTGTTTTGAACATGATTTATACCTAAATATTTTCACCCAACTTTACCAAAAATATATTTACAGGTGGCAAAAAAGGAATTATTTTTCAATTTGAGATACAGTAACATTCAGAGTATAAGCTTTTGACCCTGCAGCTAATGCAATGATACAGCTCATTTATGCATTTTTCTAACGGCCACCAGGGGATCCCGAGCAGTAAAGGTTAGAGTGAGACAGGTGGAATATATATGCCAAGACACAAGTTTAATAATAATAATAATAATAATAATTTCCTTTGTATTGTCATTCTTTGTAACAATGTACACAGAACGAAATGTCGATACACCTGACCCGTTGTAGCGAGCCGATGCAGCCGCAGCCAGAGGGCGCCGCCATTATACCAATTGGGTATGTCTCGGCCGAGGCGCGAACCAGCGACCTCCCAGTCTCAAAGCGGGCACACTACCATCTAGGCTACTGAGCTGGTATGTATGTACAAAAGGTTTTTTCCTTTAAAATGTACTAGGTGCGGCTTATAATCAGGTACGCCATTGAGTCCAAATTTTATAGTAATAAACAGCAAACTTTTGTTTTCCTATTTTACTAAAACTATAGCTTTTTTTACATATTAAAACAGTTTTTAAATAAATGGGCAAAACAATAAACGATTTAAATTGACAAAAAATATATAATTTAGGTACTATTGTTTCTAATAGTTTATAAAAATTAACAAAAGCTGAGAGACAGGCACTGAAAAAGCTGCGGTCAATCATGGACAATTCATCACATCCACTACACTGCATCATCTCCAAACGGAAGAGCACCTTCAGTGACAGACTGCTGTCACAGTCTTGTTCCACGGACCGACTGAGATCATTTCTTTCTCACACCATGAGGCTCTTTAACTACACCCGGGGGAGTAAAAGCCCACATTAAACCACACCCACATATTTGCATATTACCCTATTTTTATTACAGTGTGTAATTTATGTAGCACTATTTAAATACTATATCAAAACTTTACATTGGGTATTTATGTATTATATTCCTTCTCCTTTATTATTGTTTTATTTTCAACACAAGGATCCTGCTGGAAGGGTGAATTTCCCTACGGGTATGAATAAGGTATCTATCTAAATACAAATTTAGTCAAATAAGATGCACTTCAAAGTAAAACATGTTTTTGACTTGCACACCTTTGCTCAATAATTGTTCTAGTATATTTTTAAAAAGGCTTAAATAAAATAAGTACATTAAGAGCTATTTTAGAGTTGGCATACAATATTTTTTGAGGTATTGAAAAAATACCTAAATAATAATAATGCTTTCAACATTTTTTAATTTTATAAACTATATTTTATTTTCAAAAACTGTTTTGGTAAAATAAGAAAATTAGTTTTATAGTTGGCACAATTATTATTGATATTAAGGTGTCATCTTTCATATTTTTGAAGAAATATTAGTTTGAATAAATGTGTAAAATAAACTTTGAAATGATTTATTTTACTTATTTTATGAAGTTTGTTTTTTTGTACCAGATGAGAAAACATAGTACCCATATGTCTTTTGAATATAGGTCATTTATTTTTTAAATTATTTAATAAAATACAATTTTAAGAGTTGTTATTAATATTCAGGTGTTTGTTGTTAATTAAAATAATAGTGTGAATTAATAAAATAAGAAAAATATATTTAAATTGATGGTGCTAGTTTAACATTTTTACTTTTAAATAATGTATCTGACTTATTATATCCATTTTATTCTTGGTGATTTTTACAGAATAAAAAGAGAAATAGTAAAAATGTGTTTATTTGAGATAATAGTTTTCATATTTTATTTTTTTTAATCGTTTAATTAAGATAAACTGAATTTTCAGAATTAGTGGAGTTAACGTTTCGGTTCCAGTTTTCTTATCCATTAAAATTATTTGTTTGAATTAATAAGGAAAATTTAAAGTGATTTTCAAATTGAGACAAAACACGTGCCAGTCAAATAAAAAGGTTTTATTTCTAAACAATTTACTTGAAAAAGTACAAAATAATAATATGTTGCCCATGTTAAACTTTATTTTACAATTTTACTCATTTTTCAAAAATAGATTTAGTATTTGAAATTTTTTTTTCGTAAAATAAGAAATAATTAAATGAGAATAAAAGTATGTGCCAGGGCGAAAAAAACGTTATCTTAAATAAACAATTCCACAAATTTTCTCTTACTAGACTTTTATCCAACTAAGATCCAGAAATCAGTATATCAGAATTAATAAACTAAACATCACTCTAAAAAAAACCCTATGTTTTAAGGTGGGTTGAAATCTGTTAAGAGTAGTATCCAACTTCCTGTAAGAAGTAAATCTCTTCTAAAAGAGGTTGCTTGCGGGAGGGGCAAGGGGCACCGTTAGGTCCAACACAAAGTGATCTGTACTCAATATTGATTTTTCCATCACCAACTAAGTGAGTACAGGTCAGAGGACAGCAATATTTAAAGTGTGCTAATGCATAATGAGTGACTGTCTTGCAATCAATGCACACGGTTGGATGTACAAGGCACACATATCAAGAATATATATATGAAGGGTTTTTTTTGGTCAAGTACATGCAGGCATATATTTTAACAAAAACCCTTCGAATAACGGACTTTAAATTAATTTTGGTTCATTTAATTATTGTCTAAAGATTTGGAGAAATACATATAGAATAGCTTATTTAAGTACAGAAGAAAGCTTTTAGGATTGTGAATAAATCTGGGTATGAAAAAAATAAAAACAAAATCCAACATGTTTAAATTTGAAAATATTGTGAAATTTGAATCCCGATTCAACTTCAACTTTATCGTCAAAAATGCTATATATACACAACCACCACAGATGAAATAACTTCCTTCTTCCTGCAAGCAAACATGCAAATAACGAATAGCGCCAAGGTATTTAAAAAAAAAAAGTATGCATTACCCACAAACGCTAGTCAAGCACACAGAACAATTTGATTGAGTGAGCGGAGCTATGCAACAGAGCACGCTTCCCTCTCTCGCATGATCCCACTCCACTTAAGGGAAATACATCCATAAAAAATTGTTTGGATTTTTTTGTGAAAAAATTACAAAATAACTTGTACCTTGTTTTGAAGCCATTGTTTTAAAAATAAAATTAAAGTCAGAATGAAAACACAAACACCACATTTAGGGGGCCATGCCAAACTCAGCTTACCTGATAATATGGCATAAAAAGCGTGCAAACGGCGCAAAAGGGCTCCATGGTGGCGGCGTGAGCGTTGTATTCCCTCTCAACTGTGAAGCAGCTTTTCCGGTTTTGCCAAAGGTGGATGAGCGGCTTGGCCCATGCTTCCATTTCGGGTTCGTCGTCCTCGTCGGCGAAACTCGCTTCAGATGGCTCCAGGTCTGGACATGTGGACATTGATTGTGTGTGAGTACCATATATATTTGCATAATGCAGTGCTTTTTAACAAAAACAAAAACAAAAAAGTTTGGGTGCGTGTTATACATAAGGTTTTATGGTAGAACGTTGCCGTATTTAGCCAATTATTGATCAGTCAAAATATTTCCCTGACCATATTTCTATAACAGGATTCCAACCCAGGATTCCAACCCCGATCAAAGCGGTGAAACCCTAACCAAAATCGAACTTTTTGGCAACAATGCAAGACGTTAAGTTTGGCGTAAAAGCAGCGCAGCTCATCACCCTCAACACACCATCCCCACAGTCAAACATGGTGGTGGCAGCATCATGGTTTGGGCCTGCTTTTCTTCAGCAGGGACAGTGGAGATGGTTAAAATTGATGGGAAGATGGATGGAGCCAAATACAGGACCGCAAAAGACCTGAGACTGGGACGGAGATTTGTCTTCCAACAAGACAATGATCCAAAACATATAGCAAAAGCTACGATAGAATGGTTCACCAAAAAAACATCAAGGTGTTAGAATGGCCAAGTCAAAGTCCAGACGTCAATCCAATTAAAAATCTGTGGAAAGAACTGAAAACTGCTGTTCACAAACGCTTTCCATCCAACCTCACTGAGCTCAATCTGTTTTGCAAGGACGAATGGGCAAAAATATCAGTTTCT
>NC_142356.1:36897858-36990358 GCF_059441175.1 Urocampus carinirostris | reverse complement strand
GTGGATAGGTGGTAATGTAAATCTGTATTTCTCCTTGCAATGAGAGAAAGAAGACCTACATCATCTCCTTTGTTTTTGGAACCAGCGCTTTCATTGTGTCGCAAAAAATGGAAGTTACTGCCTGCCCCAGTTGTAACAGACTTGTTGACTTTGGAGTTGTATGACTGTTATGAGTGATGTCCAGCTTTTCTCGAAAAGTCAGTCTGGTAAATGGCTTTAGCTGTAAATCTACAGCTAAATAAATTTCATCTCCTCTTCAGCCATTGTGGGTTGACAAGACCGCTATTAAATCAACATTTTATAATTGCTTGTGCACCTTGCTACAGATACAGTATGCTAGCTCCAATCAAAAGTACAGTCCTTTTTTTGGCACAAGCACTTTGGTGCATTACCACCCCTCGGTCGATTATGGTTTGTTAAAACACTGACGTTTCCCTACGCAAGCTATGGGCCAACTTGAAATATGATTGGTTAAAGCAACAACTTCATCAAGACTTATATCATGCTACTGGGCCGGCAGAACTAATTGTCAATGCCTCCAAGTAGATTTTTTTACCCTGGCAACAAGTAATGGCTGAAATGCGCTATAATATGAAAGCACCACAACCTGGGGAAAGGCTAAGGAAAATAACTGACACGCAATTTGGCACTATTTAATTCGAATTTACGTACCTGTCAACCTCCACTGCTCCATGTCCTTACAAACTGTCGTATTTTCCCTTACAAAATACAAAAAAAATCTTACACCATTATTTTTTTTTCAAACGTGTTTATTTATGCAGTTTAACAGGTTATATTGTACATGTGTTTTGTTATATCATATATATTGTTCATTAACATTTTGTTGTGAGATATTGAGTTGCTCAACATGAATGAGGTTTATTATAAAAAAAAGTTCAGAAATTAAGTAGCTTGGACGTTCACTGTAGAAGGAAAAAATACATGCAAATATAATTAAGTCGAATAATACATTTTATTCATTCATTTTCTGCATTAAACTATTGTTGGTAATACACCGATTAAAGGGATAACCACAAACCTGTATTTTTTCATTTTCTCCTTTTATTCTTCCTTTTTTTCTTAACTTCTCTATACAACATAATAATTCGTAATATAATGCATCAAAGCAAGTGAGCCGTATAAGAGACGGCTCTCTTTAACGAGTTGAGCCGAAAAAGCCGGTTCTTTAAAAAGAGACGGACTTCCTTTCACTACCCAAACTACCACATGAAATCCGAGGCGTTAGACGCATGCACACATTAGCATCAAACTGCTCGCTTCGTTTGCAATGAGAAAAAAACGATACCTAGATAGAGGCTACCACGGCGAAGTCGTTAGACCTGATTGATTTGCCTTTTCGTGATAGTCAGTGTTTACCGGATGGTACCCATAATTGACAAATTTGCGTTTTTCCGTACAGATTTTCTTGTACATCATACACGTCTTAAAATGCAGAATAAACGTAATTTGTACGGCAAAAACGTACAGGTTGACAGGTATGAATTAATGGACAAAATATAATTAAAATCACATGATAGACATTTTTATACCAGCAGAGAAGGCCTTGCAGGCCCTGACGGACCACCACTGGTATACTCCAATCCAGATAAATAAAACCTCAGTGTGACATGAGATATTCATCTGAGTTTGATTTCTCATATTCTGCTGAAATTATCAAGGGTTATTTGATCATTTTTAGGCTCTCTGCTGAGATTAATAACTGGCATTAAAGATAATGACCGAGATGTGGAGAACCATTGATGCAGCGTTGCCAGAAAGTTGACACATAAAACGTGACTGGCATTTTGCAATTTCGCTTCCCCTTTCATGTGGTTTGTAAGTCCAGCCGGCTTCTCTTGGAAGAAGCCAGCTCGACACCGTGGCCCGATTAGCGGATGTAAGAATATAATTCAAATAAAGAGCGAAGATTCAAGGTGTGCAGTTTTATATTCTTTTTTTTTTTTTTTTCCAAAAAACTACAACCAAAAGCTAAATTTGTATTAACTGGAAAATATAAATGGTATTAAGTTTAACCCAATAAATATGGACTGCTCCTAAAAGGAGAATGTGAATTATTCGACAACTAAATGTATTTTTTTTTTCGTGTAGTGCAAATGAAAACCAGTACTAAAAAGCACATGGAAGAATACAAATTAAGGATATTCACTAGGGCTTCACAAATTTCCACTGGAATGCTCTTTCACTCCTCCACAAGAACATCACTGAGCTGGGGGATATTTCAGATCTTGTGCTTCTCCACCTTCTGCTTGAGGATGCATCTGGAGACCAAAACATAACATTTTGCTTCTCTTTTTCCCCCCAGCCTTTTTGAGGTCTTTAGGTAGCCATAGCAGCAGGCTGGCGGACAATTACATTAGCTCCTCATGATATTCCAAATACATACTAATTTCTCAACCTGTGAGTATTTCTAAAATGTTGTTTTTGTATTTTTGCTTTTATGTAAATAAATATTGATTTTTTATTTTATTTTTTTTTTACTGCCAAAATCGCTCAATAATAAACACTGTACCTTTGCGTGACAGTTTGTAAATTTTCGTGGAGACCAATCCTGCCATTTGTAGAAATAATTGTATAAATAGATACCTACGATTATATAAAGAAAATGGTCAAATTATATCGACAATATATCAGGGTTTGCGGATGAGTTGACTGCTAGGTTCGTAGGGGCACCACTTCCTGTGGTGTGTCTGGGCAAGTACAGCCCCATTCTTTCCAGGCCGAAATTTAAATAAAGTACTGGTCGTTTGGTTGGAACCAGTTAACCACCAGCGTCATGGGGGCACCATTCCCTGTGGGTTGATTTAGGCAATACAGCCTGGTGGTGCCCTAATCTCTCCAGGCCTACATATGTTTACACTCAGTCTCGAACTGGGGACCTTTTGCATATTAGGCAAATGTGCTAACTGCACTACTTGTGCCAACTTTGTCCCCATTGTCCCTACTACTACAAAAATCCTACCAAATGTCTACAAAATTAAATATCAGATTTAGTGCTTGAAATCAGGGACCTAATATATTATTTTGCTTTCTAAGCTAAAAAGAAAATAAAATACTATAAAATACCCAAATATTCTATACTATATATACTATAATACATAAATACTACTAATGAAATATTACAATAGAAATACTACAAAAATACCACTACAGTCATATATAAAATACTGAAGAAATACTACAATAATACTACTATGTAAATACTAAACAATATTGCAGAAATACTAGAAGGATAATAGTATGGTAATACTATAATACAAAAGCACTACTACAGAAACAGTATGACAGAAACAGTTCAGAAATACTACAACAATATTACGACACCAATAATACAAAAAAATCTAAATACTACAGAACTACTATGGAAATCCAACAAAAATACCACTATGGTAATAATGTACTACAAAAATACTAATGTAAAATAATATAAAATACCCACCATTAAAATTAAACCACACTAATACTACAATAAATACAACAGAAACACTATTAAAATATGACAGAGGATCTACAAAAATTAAAATAATACAATTACAGTAATACTACAAAATTGAATATCAAATTTAGTTCTTAAAACTGGCACCGAATATACTGTACTGTATATTTTTTCTTAATTGTTAGTGTTTTGAAAACAATTTGATAAAGCCAATCCATTCAAAATAAACACTGTTTAAAGAAATGTGAAATTTAGATGTCTTCATGTATATTCATTCATAAATTACGATCTGGATCGGTCTCCAGGGCCCCTAGGCCACATTGTTTGTACCAATTAGCCCCACGACTCCAAATAGTTGCCCACTGCTGGTATAGATTGTATTGTTTGCTCTTCTTTCCTCAGGCACTTTCCAGATTGCGTCTACCATCTAGCGGTGAAAAACGAAAAGTATTTCTTTCAGTCTTCAATTTCACCCACTTGCATTCAAAGCACAGCAGTCTCCATCAAGGAACATGAAGGAACACACTCATGTTGCTTCTATAGTAACGCAAATAACTGGAAGCCAGTCATTTGAAGTTACTCCATACTGCACTAATGAAGCTAATAAGGCTAATGACAGAGGATCTTCTCTTCGCCTTTCATGTCAGCCATGAAACAAAAACAACTCCCCCTCCAAAGGAAAGCACTAGACAATTTTTAGCTTCCTGGGCTGGATCGGTTCGCTTTGAAAATCGAGTGGTTTTTATCATGAACGAGGCCAAAGCGGGGATAGGGTTATTTGGAGTCAGAAACCGTACAAAAGTTGTAGCTTGAAAATTGAGCAAAATTTAAGTGTATGTGTAAATGAAATAACAAGCGGTAGCAATGAGGGATGTTTGATTCATAATTTGAATTTGGAAACGGCAAAGGAAACCTTAAAAGAACATTGAACAGTTTATTCTGCTTGGGTCTGTTTTGCCCATTGGAAACCTGCAAAGTAGATTTCTTAGGATGGCTTGTTTGTTATTTTGACTAATATTGCGCACAGTTGTTCTTTATTTGGGGTCGCTTTTGTACATTATTTTGACTATTACGTGCTGTGTAGAAAGGGTGGGTGGATTGATCCAAAATATCTCTATTAGTGATACTGAGCAAGTACTGATAGATGTTATTGTCTTGGAATTGGTAATGTATTCCCAGTTTAACTATCACTATCATAATGTTGTTTGTGGGTCATAAGATTATATATAAATTGTAACTTTCAAATTCAAATCAAATGTGTTGACACTTTATTGACAGTACTGACTTTATTAAGTATTGTTTAGTGTAAAGTATTTGTATTGGAAGTATTTACTACACTGTTAAAGGTTTTCAAATTGTATTGTTTACACTGTTTGTGCTTTGACTTCATTTTCAACATAGTGTGCTATTAAAGATATTGTTGCGAAGTTGGCTGTGTTCTATTTGTATTTTTGTTTCATTGCTGCTTTTATTCGGTTTGGCCCTCTTGACTTTTGCTCTGAAAGAGTTGTTATAGAAAGAGTTGTTTTTTACAATGCAGAAAAAGTATTGCATCATAGTTGTTAAATAAGAAATATTACATTTTTAGTGCTTATAATGTCCGTGCTGTGTTTATCGAAAATATAAACTAACTCAAGGGGAAGAGTTCAATTTTTCAATGAACAAAGACATTTCCAAGCAAAAAGTATTGGTTTCAAAAACAGTATCGATCGATAATACTTTGTATTTGCTTGGATGGGATTCATATCAAAATCCCCAGTATCGCCCATCCTTACTGTTTACATCATTGTTACTAATGGCCAATCATGTTGCTGTTCTTTTGTCTTGAAATTGACGTTTTCCTATTTCCTGTGGTGTGTCTTAGACAAGCACAGCCTGGCAGCGCCCATAGGAAACAAATGTTTCTACCTATACCCCTATCAAACATGTGCAGTGGACTGTGCTGTCAAAACTGTTGTTAAATTTGTTTCTGAAAGTTGAAGAATTCTGTTATTATTATGTTTAGCTTTGTTAAAGTGAATGCTGGTGAAACACGAATAAACGCTTTGGAGAAGTAACTGTCAAACAGGCGTACATGGGGATGTATGTCACGGCAGTGAAGGGAGTATAACATATCTTTTAAAATACCATCTAACGTTGTCTCAGTGTAAAATCAAAACACTGTCCTCTAATCTACCAACGCTGTCACGACCAGAACGGAAGTAGGACCCAGATGCGTACGTTAATCACAAGTTTATTGAGATATAGATGAATAGCAGCGCACGCGATCCGGTGCTCGCTGGACGCGGGAAGCAAGCCGCTCACAGAATCAGAACGTGTTACGAATGGCAAAGTGGATCTTCCGGAGCGGGAGATTGTAGTGTAGGAGATGGAAAAACAGGTCGATAGCCGGGACAGGAGAGCAGAGCGTGTTGGGGGTCAAAAAAACGGGAAAATCAGGAACAGACGAGTGGAAAACGGGTACAAAGCAGGACAGACGGGAGTCAGAGTCAAAATGCTTGCCTTGTAGAAACAGAGGTTCACTGATGGACTGACAACAGGCGAGTGAAAGGACTGAGCTTAAGTAGGACAGGGAACCAATCAGAAAGCCAGCAGCGGCTGGCGCCAAACGAGCGGGCATAGATGAAAATAGTCATCAGGACAGAGAAATATGATATTACAGATTTTCTATTTTTTATTTTTTTATTTTTTTTAAGTTATAAAAACTATAAAATCAAACAATCCAAATCTACTATTTAGGAAAATGTAAGTATTGAAGCAATTATTAGAAAGGTACAAAAAACATCAATATTAGTTTTGAGATTAGTTATGTTAAATAATTTTGAATAATTGGGTAGCACTGGCAGGCCACGCCCTGTAATAATCACCTGTAATACTCAATCATTGAGCGCGTACCAACACAAACATAAAGAAAATGATAGTTTAGTCTTTTGTCAATCTCCTCTATAACTGGATAATATCGTATTATCATTTATCAAGTATTATAGTAGTAGTAATATAGTGTAACGGGTGTAATAATAACTTTTATTTTATTGAAATTCCTGCTAAAATATGTGTATAGTTTTTGGTAAATGTCCTGCAATGCTGAGTCCAACAGTGCCATCTGCTGGTATGGGGTGGGGTTTGGTTTTGGCTTCTAACATGTGACCAGGAGGCGGGGTTTTGTCAGTTTAACCAGAGTACTACAAAGGTAAGACATATCTTTTGGTGCTCCACAAAATAAGTTAATTTTAAACATTATAACCCCAGCTGACAAATCTCTCACCATGCATAGTAATGTGATTGATATTGTCAAGCTGTTTTGATTTATTTTCGTTTTGTTTCTGTTTTACTAAATATTAATTCCCCTTGTAGAGATCAAAGAGATCAAACCCAGCAGAAAAAGCTAATGTTGTGACTCATCCATTTGCAGGTAAATTGTACCCATTTTTATACTCATTATTGTTTTTATTCCTATTTTTTCATATACATTAAAAAAGGATGATGTTGGTTAAAATTCAGAGTAAAGAAAAACATGTTGAATTCATTGTAAACGTTAAAAATCCACTATACGATCTCTTGTTAAAAGTATCTTGTTAAAATGCAAAGATTTATAAATGTATTGTGATATTCTAAAATGTATTTTCTGTAAAGTGAAAAGACAGCTCTTTGATATGCTTTGTTGTCAGTTTAACCAGAGTACTACAAAGAGATCAAAGAGATCAAACCCAGCAGAAAAAGCTAATGTTGTGACTCATCCATTTGCAGAAACTGTAATAATAAAAACCTCATCATCCAGTCCAGCGTGAATGTGGATCTTTGGTGGGACACGTACAACGCGGTTACATTGGTGCCGAGACCCGTGACTTCATTCAAACTCTCCGAACCGAGGACTGTCCTACCTGCCACATCGTTTCATGAAGTCATCAGCTCACAGTATTTAAAATTGCTATACAGTGACGTGTTACTCAGGCTACTGATTTATTTTGTGATTTTGACTCATTTACATATTCAAAACATGTTTAATCAGAGCACGAGTGACATTTCTGAGGGTGTAGCTGATCAGATGAAAAATATTATTCAGGAGATAGGACATAAATTGGCTGATAGCATATTCTCAAATATTCAGTCACATAATATAGTAGCTCCTAACGCTGCTGCCACACAAGATGTAGCAAACAGATTGAGTCAGGTGGTTACGCAGAGAAAGGTTAAGGAACCGCCGTCATTTATTGGGGATGGCTCAGACTCAATAACAATACATGAGTGGGAAGATCTAATGAGGACATTTATTAAAAGGAGTAATGTGAGACTTGAAGAGCAAGCAGAGGAAATCCTTATACATTTGAGAGGAAAAGCTAAAGATGTAGTTAGGTTTGGCGTTAGAAACAGTAATATAGACGTCTATACCCGCCCTGACATGATTTATAGTCTTCTCAGGAAATACTTTAGCTGTACCAAGTACTCTGCTGTCCCTTTAGCTGACTTTTATTCAACTTTGCCCAAAGACCAGGAAGACCCCTATGACTACTGGCTGAGACTAAACAGAGCAGCTGACCTTGCCTCTGAGTGCTTGAGAGAGCAGGGCAAAACATTTGACAACCCTGAAATAGAGGTTACTCGCATATTTATTAGGAACTGCCCATGCAAGGAACTGGCACTCACTTACAGATCAAAAACCATCGAAAAGTGGTCAGCATGTGAGGTACTAGAGGTGCTGAATGAATACCACGCTGAGAAGAGCTACAAAGCAGATTCCCTACAACAACCTGCGAATAGAGCGGAAATTGCCGTACACAAAGCTGAGGTGAACCATGGTCCAACCCTCGTGCACGAGCCACCTCAGACTTCGAGCCCACAGTATGTCTCTCTAACGGACGTTATTAGTATGTTGGAGAAAGTTCTGATACGTGTTACCTCGAACCAGTTTCAAGAGAGAGGGGGAGCTCCAACCAGGCGACCTGGAGCCAGAATAAATGGTTTCACTGCCAAGCCATGTATCATTTGCAAAGAAGTCGAACACAGTGCTCTCTCTCATTGCCGAGACAAAAACCTTTGCTTTCACTGCCATGCCCCAGGGCATTCTCGACGTGATTGTCCAGTGACGAAAGTTGTCCCGCTGCCTCAGGGAAACTAACTGATCTGCGCTTAGGGGAGAACAGTGCAGATCAACTGAGTATACCTCCCACCACTAATGTGAAGCCTGACATGCAAGACAATAAATCAATTTATGAGTTGTATAGCAACAAGATACCTCCATCGAAGAAGCTGATCTTTCAGGGGTTTCAGAGAATAGCGGAGACTGACGAACTGTTTTACACACCTGTACTTGTGCAAGAAGGCCCCACTTTCAGAGCGCTGTTGGACAGCGGGTCGATGGCTTGTACAGTAAGTGAGGACACAGCTAAGTACCTCCTGCAGCAATTCCCTGATATGATGAGTTACACGGCCGATGATTATGTCATTGTAGGCTGCGGTGGACACCAAGTTTCTCCCAGAGATATGTACGACATTCACGTCACAGTTTACGGGTGCCAAATGATAATACCAGTAATGGTGGTGCCAGGCCAGACAGAACAGATGATCCTTGGCAGCAATGCCATCAAATATATTTTGACTCAATTGAAAAGTACTGATGGCTATTGGAGATTAGTTTCCACTCCTGACAACGGTCTGTCCGATAACCACAGTCAATTCCTGTCAATGCTTTCCAACACAGAGAGATGGAGAGGTGATTGCATTCCAGACAAGGTAGGGACAGTAAAGATCAAGAGTTGCGTGACGCTGAATCCACGGACCGAGTACGTTATTTGGGGCAAGTTACCTGAGTTGGCCGGGGCATCAGCGGGCAGCACAGTGGTCGTTGAGCCAACCCAATCTAAGGCTGCGCCCAGACAAGTCCTTGTCGGACGAGTTGTTACTCCACTCTGGGGAGATGGATGGGTGCCTGTTAAAGTCTTTAATCCCACGGACAGAGTTGTGGCGCTGAGAAGAAACAGGAAAATTGCAGATGTGTCTCCTTGTATCGCAGCGGAAGACCTGCCCAATGCAGAGGAGGTCAAGTGCAACGTGCAGAGTGTACAGAGCAAAGAGGTCCGACCCAGGTCAGAAGAGGACATGATGCGTGCATTGGAAGCTCTGGGACTGCAAGACATTGACCTGAAGTCATGTGAGGTTTCGCTGCAGTGTAAAGACAAGCTCCTTCATATCATCGAACAATTCGAGTCAATCTTTTCTCGCCATAAGATGGACTGTGGAGAGGCCAAAGAGTTTGTACATCGTATCCACCTTGTTGATGATAAGCCGTTCCGTCTACCCTACAGACGTATACCACCAAGTCAGTATGAAAAACTGAGGACGACTCTGAACGAGATGGAAGAGAAAGGAATTATTCAGAAGTCGACTAGCGACTATGCATCTGCGCTTGTTCTCATATGGAAGCGGAATGGAGAACTAAGGGTATGTACTGATTTCAGAAGGCTTAATGCAAGAACCATAAAGGATGCCTACCCACTACCGCATCAAGCTGATGCTTTGGCCGCACTTGGGGGAAATGCCTTTTTCTCCACAATGGATCTGACGTCAGGCTACTACAATGTCCCCTTGCACCCTGACGACAAAAAGTACACGGCATTCTCCTCACCATTCGGCCTTCACGAGTACAACCGGCTCCCTCAGGGACTTTGCAACAGCCCAGCAACATTTATGAGGATGATGATGTCAATATTCGGTGGTCAGAATTTCATGAGCCTATTATGTTACCTGGACGATCTGATGGTGTTTGCCCCCACAGAGGAAGTTGCACTCCAACGCCTGCAGATGGTGTTTACTCGCCTTAAGGAACACAACCTCAAGCTCGCACCCAAAAAGTGTTTTTTCCTCAGACGGACTGTGAAATTTCTTGGGCATGTCATCAGTGAGGATGGAATTCGGACTGACCCCGAGAAAGTGAGAGCGATAAATGACGTACAAGTCGCTGATCTAATGGAGTCGGATGGCAAGACGCCATGCCCTAGTAAAATCAGATCCTTTCTAGGCATGGTGATGTATTTCCAAAGCTTTATTGAAGCATGTTCTGCGAAGGCAAAACCGCTGTTCAGGCTCACATCTGAATCTGGTGACAAGCATAAGCGCAAGAGAGCCCGCAAGAAAGGTCAAGTGAAGCTGACGCCTGCAGATTGGTCCGATGCATGCCAGAACGCCTTTGAAACACTGAAGCACGACCTTGTGACAGGTGTCACTCTGGCCCACCCAGATTTTGATGCGCCGTTTATTTTGGCTGTCGACGCATCCTTTGATGGGATTGGAGCAGTCCTGTCACAGCTGCCACCTGGTGGAAAAGTAGCCAGACCAGTCGCCTTTGCAAGTAAGACGCTCTCTCGCTCCCAGCTCAACTACCCTGCACACAGGCTCGAATTTCTTGCCTTGAAATGGGCGGTATGTGATAAATTCAGCCATTGGTTGAAAGGAAGACACTTTACCACGTGGACCGACAATAACCCACTGACATACATTTTGACCAAACCAAGACTTGATGCGTGTGAACAGCGGTGGGTAGCGAAGCTTGCTGCATACAATTTTGACCTGAAGTACATTCCCGGCCCAAAGAACATCGTAGCCGACGCTCTGAGCCGTGAGCCATTTGTACGGTCATGTGTGGGTCATCGCCTTGTTACCGAGCCCTATACTTCGCTCTTGGACCAAGTCAACGGGGTGAACAACAGTACTGTGCAAGAGGTGTTCAGAGTATCCAACAATTGTCACGCTGTTGTAGACGAGAGTGCTGGGACATCAGACGAGTCAGTAAAAAGGGCAATTCCATCAGGCTCCAATGGTTCTGTGACATCAGAAGAGGTTGCTGCTGTCTTCAGTGCTCAGTCCACTGGTGGCGTGGGTCAAGTGATGGGAACAGACGCCAACTTCAATCTTCTGCAGAAGGGAGATCAGTCAACGGCACTCCCACAGAGTCAGCTTGTTGGTTTACAAGAACAGGACAACACAATAAGCAGGACCATGTACTTTGTGCATAGACACAAGAGACCTACCAGGCGTGAGAGAGCTGTCGAGTCGCCTAGTGTGATGAAACTACTGAAGCATTGGAGCAGACTCACCATACAGAATGGCATGCTCTACAAAATAAGGAAAGATCCTCACATGGCCAAGAAAATCTTCCAGTTTGTGGTGCCTGATTCATTGAAACAGAAAGTCCTTCAAGGTTTACATGACTCAGCAGGTCACCAAGGCCAGAACCGTACTTTGTCTCTGGTGCGGCAACGATTCTTCTGGAATGGCATGGAACGTGATGTTGTGAATTATGTCAAATCCTGTCAGCGCTGTGTAGTAGGGAAAACACCGGAACCACACAACCGTGCACCACTCAAGAACATAGTCACCTCTGAGCCTATGGAGTTGGTCTGTATAGACTTTTGGACTGCTGAGCAAGAGAACAAGTCTGTAGATGTCCTGGTCGTAACTGATCATTTCTCCAAGATGGCGCACGCCTTCCCTTGCAGAAATCAAACCGCCAAACAAGTTGCTCGCCGTCTGTGGCAGGATTTCTTCCTTGTCTATGGTTTCCCACGGCGTATCCACTCTGATCAGGGAGCTAATTTTGAGAGCAAACTGATCAAAGAGCTTCTAGAGATGGCAGGGGTGCAGAAATCCCATACCACTCCGTACCACCCCATGGGAAATGGCATCGCAGAACGATTCAACCGAACATTGGGAGATATGATCAGAACCCTTCCCCCTCAGCCCAAAGCAAAGTGGCCACAAATGCTGCAGCAGCTCACATTCTGCTATAACTGCACAGAGCATGAGACAACAGGGTTTGCACCGTTTTACCTAGTGTTTGGTAGGATCCCTCGTCTCCCTGTCGATGTCATGTTTCAACATGCTAATACCAATGATGCTGTTGTCAGCTACTCTGACTTTGTACGCCATCTGAAGAAAGATCTACATGAAGCTGCTCAGATTGTACAGAGGAATACTCTCAGAGAACAGACTCGTCATGCCAAGCTGTACAACCGTAGGGCCAAAGGATCACCTCTCGTCGTGGGAGACCGGGTGTTGATCGCCAACAGAGGTGTCCCGGGGAAACGCAAAGTTGCAGACAAGTGGGAGTCAACCCCGTATGAAGTCATATCAGTCAAGCCTGATCTCAATGTCTACAGAGTCAAGGATTGTCTGACGGGCAAAGAGAAGGTAGTTCACAGGAATTTGCTGCTCTCTGTTAGCTTCTTGCCCTGTGAGGATGATCTGGCCAGCGAATCTGAACACTCAGAGTCTGACGCTGCTATGCATGGAAGTGATGTATGCCCTGATTTACCTGACGCGGTTGAAGACAGTGATGTCCGTACAGTAAACTGGGTGATACAGGCAGGTGAAGAGCAAGTTCATCCAGAGGTAGAGGATAACTCACTAGACAGCAGATCTGATGCCCAGTCCGACTCTCGCAGTGTTGATACATCCAGCCGAGGAAGTCAGCACATCCCCGAACAAGATGTTGACCATACTTCAAGTGACAATACGGAAAGCCCATCACAGTGCTCTGAAAACATGATCCCTTTGGGTATGGGTCTCCCAGACGAGACCCCATTGAACACTGACCATCTGGACGCAGACTCCCCTGATACTGACTGTTTAGACTTGACTGCCCCAGACCTTCAAGCTCAGGTTATTTGTGCTCAACCTAACCGTTATGGTCTTAGGGTCCGCCAGTCCATCAGGCCTCCTAGTCGTCTTATTTGTCAGATGAATGACCATGTGGTAGGTGACAATCATCTGTCCGCAATATCTGCAAGTTCCTAGTTTAAGTTCAGTAGAGATGCACTTTCAGTTTGAGTAACAAAGCTTGAGTAAGAAACAAGAATTGTGCCTATGTGAGCACTTACAACTACAGGAACAATGTTTGATATTTCAGAGATGTAACAGGCATCTTTGAGTCTGTGCTTAGTTAGGAGTTTGCTCGCCTCCTTTCTTTTCACACTCCTTTTTGGGAGAGTTTTAGAACTGACATGCACTTCAGTTTGTTCCTTGTAATACTGTACCAGTTTTCGTGTCCTCTTTTTCATCAGTATTTGCCTTTTTGGCATGTGATTTTTTTTCTTTTTAGTGTAGCACTCCCATATTTAGCAGAATTTCAGGGGGGTGTATGTAACGGGTGTAATAATAACTTTTATTTTATTGAAATTCCTGCTAAAATATGTGTATAGTTTTTGGTAAATGTCCTGCAATGCTGAGTCCAACAGTGCCATCTGCTGGTATGGGGTGGGGTTTGGTTTTGGCTTCTAACATGTGACCAGGAGGCGGGGTTTTGTCAGTTTAACCAGAGTACTACAAAGGTAAGACATATCTTTTGGTGCTCCACAAAATAAGTTAATTTTAAACATTATAACCCCAGCTGACAAATCTCTCACCATGCATAGTAATGTGATTGATATTGTCAAGCTGTTTTGATTTATTTTCGTTTTGTTTCTGTTTTACTAAATATTAATTCCCCTTGTAGAGATCAAAGAGATCAAACCCAGCAGAAAAAGCTAATGTTGTGACTCATCCATTTGCAGGTAAATTGTACCCATTTTTATACTCATTATTGTTTTTATTCCTATTTTTTCATATACATTAAAAAAGGATGATGTTGGTTAAAATTCAGAGTAAAGAAAAACATGTTGAATTCATTGTAAACGTTAAAAATCCACTATACGATCTCTTGTTAAAAGTATCTTGTTAAAATGCAAAGATTTATAAATGTATTGTGATATTCTAAAATGTATTTTCTGTAAAGTGAAAAGACAGCTCTTTGATATGCTTTGTTGTCAGTTTAACCAGAGTACTACAAAGAGATCAAAGAGATCAAACCCAGCAGAAAAAGCTAATGTTGTGACTCATCCATTTGCAGAAACTGTAATAATAAAAACCTCATCATCCAGTCCAGCGTGAATGTGGATCTTTGGTGGGACACGTACAACGCGGTTACATAGTACTGTATTGTGATTACTTATTATTTCCTCTTAGTACAAGTACAACGTCTTATTATTAGGCATGTTTCCACAATTACTTCTTTCCCACTTCGTAATATTTCTTTGAATAAATAAATATAATTTAAAGAAAAAAAGAAAAAAAAGGAAGAACAGTACAGTTGAGTGCCACTTTAAGAGATTTTAGCAAGAGCAAGACGTTCTTTTTTTATGTATTTATATCTTATAGTGCAGGGGTCGGGAACCTATGGCTCGCGAGCCATATATGGCTCTTTCTATGAGTACATGTGGCGCGGAGACAAATTTGATTGCATGCAAATTTTCTCCATCCCGTCCAAAACGCAAACAGCTAGTCCTGTTCAAATACTTACAAAGCCAAACCAAAGCTAACATCAAAAACAGTGCTTGGCAGAATATATAGGGCACGTTTTTCACTACAATTTACAGTCAAGGTGTCACACGAAAAAAAAAAAAACTCGTTCTGGCTGTACATCGCTAAAGAATCCGTTATATAAAACTTCACTATATTATCTGTCTTCAGTGTTCAGATACCTTATGATGAATCCACAGAACACACTGTAAATACGCCAAAACACCGGAAGAGAGCTTAAAGATTTTTGATTGGGTGAGTGGGAGGGATGGGTGGAGCTTTGCAAAAAGTGCAAGCACTCCCTCCCACCTCTCGCCCTACGCTGTCTGCGCCATAGATAAGCACATCAGGCTCTCTGTTTGCAGAATGTTGTGACGTTTTTACAAAATAACTGCTTACATCTGATTTTGAAACCAATATGTATGAAAAAAAAGGTCAAAATGAGTTTAACCGATCTTGAGTAATTGCAAGAAAAACACAAGTTTAAAGTGGTATGTTTGTTGATTTTGGGACACGGGCTCTGGCATTATTCTCTTTTCATAATTTTTATCAAATCATCCAAAATAAATGTGCTGAAGACTAAGCTTTTGTCTGGGCCGCGAGTTTAGCAATTTAGTAAATTTGTCTCATAATATATGGTGTGGCTCTTTCCCAAAATAAAATTAATATATTTTGCTTTAATGGCTCTTTGAGTCAAAAAGGTTCCCGACCCCCGTTATAGTGGAATGACGACAAGATTGGCTTGAACACAAGTGGCTGTGTGCTTGGAATACTTTACCGAATGTTGTGTCGTATGTCCCATATGGCAGTTGGATTATCTAAGTACAGTAATTGCCTTAAGCTCACTTGCACTTTTATTTGATCTTAGGGTTAGGACTGTTCTCCTGTATCTGCACTTTATTGTTGTCACTCTCTACACATGGGACAGCATGAACCGTAATTTCGATTCCTTTGTACATCTGAATAAATTGACAGGTAGAATTGTATTGTTACTTAGGAGGAGATTGGGAATGGTGAGTAAACATCAAGCGACTTGTGACACAAATGTGTCCTCATATTTGGCGAAATTACGTCATTAACTGACGGGCAATACAATATTTGTATAACGCTGACATCTTGTGGCCAACTACGACATTACAGTACTATGTATCGGACGCAGGGCCTTCATTGGGGCCCTAAGCAAAATTAGATTTGGGGACTCCTAATACTTGTTAATTTGCATACCTACTAGAATTCATTCCATATTGTACAACAGGGGTGGGCAACTATTTGGAGTCAGGGGCCGCATGTGACATGTTATACTTGGTTTAAAAGAGATTAGTTTGATGAAAATGCTTTTCAAACGACCACAATTAGAGCAAAAGAGAGTATATTAGGTCCCCGTTTTCAGCACTTAATTCGTTATTTAGTTTTGAAGTATTACTGTGGGTTTTTTAGGGGGTTTTGTATTTCTAAAGTTGGATTATTATTGAGGTTCTGTAGTTTTTTGAAGTCTTACTGTAGATTTATTTTTTATTATTTTTGTAGTATTTCTGAAGTCATTTTTATGTAGTATTTTTGTATTACTTTTGTTGTATTTCGAAAGCTGTTTTTTTTGTTTTATATCTGTAGTATTTTTGTAGTATTTTTGGATTATTACAGTAGTTTTAGATAATAATATTTTTGTAGTATAACTGTCATATATTTTTTATAACCGTTGTATTTGGTTGTATTTCCATATGAGAAAGTTTAATGTATATCCGTGGTATATCTCCAGTAATTTTGTAGCACAGTATTAGTGTAGTTTTATTTTTGTCGTACTTTTGTGATATTTCCGTACGATATTTTTTGTAGTATCGCTATAAGGTGTCATTTACAATATTTTTTTGTAAACCTCTTGTAGTAGTATTTTTGTAGTAATATTTCTTTAGTAGTTTTTTTGTATTAAAGTATTATGTATTGGTATTCTTTTATTATTTCAGTAGTAGTATAATTGATGTATTTCCAAAGCAGTATTTTTGTATATTTTTTTAGTACTTCCATAGTAGTATTTTTTTCATATTTCTTTAGTATTTTTGTAATATTACCGTGGTTGTCTTTCGGTTGTATGTTTGGAGTAAATATTTCTGTAGTACTATTTTCTAATATAGTATTGCTGTAGTAGTATTTTTGAAGGAATCATATGCTAGGTTTTTTTTCGGAATGAAAGCAAAATAATACATGAGGTCCCTGTTTTTAAGTCCCGTATTTGATATTTGGTTTTGTAGTTATCGTGTAGTATTTTTGTTGTACTTCTATAGAAGTATTTTTAAGTGAACACACAAAGTGACGATGGAGACAATGCTGACACCAAATAGTTAACCACTCTTGGGGGCCCCCTAGTGGTTGAGGGGCCCTAAGCAGCCGCTTAGCTTGCCTATGCCTTGGGCCGGTGTTATGCCGAGAAATGCATCCTGCCGAGATTTGCATCCCCTCGCTACTATAACCACTTTTACCTTGTTTTATCTCACTTTTATATCACTTTTCGGGAATGTAATGGCGAACATATAACCAAAACCACTTTGTCTTGCGTTTGTTGGGAATGTAACACAACTTAATCAATTCCGTCTTTGTATTTGTTGTGAATGCAATCGAACGGTGATGCACGCCGTATATAAATCACTTTTGAGCAGGTAACATGTTAATTTTGCCCTTTTCTACTCAAATCGCTCGTATTAAAACTGTTATGCACTCTACCATAAAGCTTATTTCAGCATAATAAGCTTTATGGTAGAGTGCATAACAGTTGTCAAAAGTGATTTTTGTACGATGTGCATTACTGTTCGATTACATTCACAACAAAAACAAAGACGGAATGGATTAAGTTGTATTACATTCCCAACAAATGCAAGACGAAGTGGTTTTGGTTATATGTTCGCCATTACATTCCAAAAAAAGTGATATAAAAGTGAGATAAAACCAGGTAAAAGTGGTTTTAGTAGCTAGGGGATGCAAGTCTCGGCACAGCACCTGTTATACCGGCTCTGATCGGACGTATCAAAATAGTTTACTGCGTTACTTTGAAAATGTGTCATTTGAGGATACTGCTTAACGTTACCCAATATTTTTTTAAACAAAAGATGGATTTTAACAGGGCAGTAAACCTTTAACTTTGAGCACCCACCCCTCCAATCTAGTAGCCCTAATGAAACTAGACTTCAATAAGGTATTTTAGGATATTATGATTTAAAAAATAGACAACCCACTTTACCTACCTACCTACACACCTACCTACATATGACTTAAGCAACCTTAACTTTATTTATCTATTTATGACGAAACAATAACAAAAATTGGTTACACACTACTAAGTCATAAACAGCTGTGAAGTTATTTTAGTGTAGCGGCAAGTGGACCAAAAATATGTGAATCGGTTAAAGACTGGTGGATTTTGCTTTACAAAGCATATTCCTCATCGACAGGACTTCTATTTCAGACTATTCATATTATTTCTTTTGTTCATTATTATTATTAATATTGTTGTTATGATTTTTATTATTGGTAGTAGCAAGTATTATCGTTGGCACGAGGGCAACACGGAGGATTGGGCTCCAGCACCCCCAGGACCCTACTGAGGATAAGCGGTGCAGATAATGGATGGATGGATTGGTGGCACGGTGGGTAAGTCGTTGGCAAATCTGCCTCACGTTTCAGAGGTCTTGGGTTTAATCCCACCTACCAGCCTCAGTGTGTGGAATTGGCATGTTTTCTCAATGCCTGAGTGGAATTTCGCCAGGCCCCGATTACCCACCACGTTCCAATACATTTATGGCAATTAAATTGACAAGTTCAAATTTTCTCTATAGTTATGTGCATGTGTGAAAAGTAGTATGTCTCTGTCCTGGAAACTAGCCCAGATTGTCACCTGGCAACTAGCCCAGATTGTCACCTACCCACTGCCCCAAGTCTGCTGTAATCAAAGGTAAGATTGGTCCTAAAAATTCCAGCCTGACCAGACCCGGGCCCGCGGGTGGTGAGGCCTAACTGAGCCTTGAGCCTTACCAATTAACGTGATTTGCATGACCAAGCCCGATGCAATTGTGAGGACTGGGGAGGAGG
The DNA here is from genome assembly GCF_059441175.1 of Urocampus carinirostris. Taxonomy (NCBI): domain Eukaryota; kingdom Metazoa; phylum Chordata; class Actinopteri; order Syngnathiformes; family Syngnathidae; genus Urocampus; species Urocampus carinirostris. The sequence continues at coordinate 36,971,499 of NC_142356.1, read as the reverse complement.
TGTTTTGGACCAATCCAGGCCCCTGCCGCGTTCCCAATTCTCTGTAACAAAATCTAAGTTAAACGCGATTGAATGACAAATTTATATTAGGGCTGACTGTCATTTTGACAGTTTGAAAATTGGACCATGGAATCCGGTTGAGTAAGAGAGAAAGTGAGGGATTGAGAGACAGAGAATTTGACAAAGTAGAGAGGGGGAGAGAAGAATAGAGAGCCTGAGCGAGCTCGGAAGATTTTGTGAGAAACAGAGAAAGTGGCTGTGACTGACTGAGAGATTAGGAGAAAATAAGAGACCGAATAACCAATGAATTAGGATGGAATGAGGGATAAAAAAGAGGGAGTGACTGAGATAGAGTAGAGGAGAGATACTGAGACAAATAGAGAAAGGAGAGTGCCTGAAAGAGAGGGAGAGAGAGAGAGAAAAGAGGATGAGAGTTGAAGAAAATTGAGTCAGGCATCACACTGCTACTGTGTATACAGACGCTCCCCTACTTACGACCATTCGACTTACGCAAAACATAAGATACGAACATTTTTTCGGGATGTCGAAAAATATCTGGACATTGCTGTAAGTTAGAGTTTGTATTGTGCGCGTCTTTTTCCGAGTAGATGCACATTACTGTAGTGCTTCTTCCCGCCGCGTGGTGCTGTGAGAGGTCACCCAGCATCCACCCCGGAGAAGAAATTTGGCTTCTACTTCCTAGTTTGTGTGTAAACATACTGCACTGTATCTCTAGCACGCTAAGAACTTTGACATTTTTATTGTTTAATATATTTTGCATCCATTCAATATGGTTGGTGTAAAGTGTAAGAAAGGGGTGAGCCGCTTCTTTTGAAATAAAAGTGGAATAAGAAAGCTTGATGTGGTTGAGAAAATGGTTGGATCGTTTTTTTTTTGGTCCACATTTTACCACGGAGGAAAAAGTCGCCTAACTCTTCCAAAAGTAAGTTAAACTTAACTTTATTTATCTTTAGGTCAAGTCAAGTCATGTTTATTTGTGACGCCCTTAGGGCTTCACAGAACACAGAATGTCAACGCCTACTGTGTACCTTTGTTTTTCAGTACTATGCTTTATCATTCAGCCTGCTTTGTAACGTTATAGAGCATATTATTTTATTAAACTTTTTTTTCTGTTTCAAAGCAATACAGGTTGCTTGTACAAGCCTTAGACACACTAATATAAACTTTAAACATACAAAATATAGCAATGAAGCAACTTACGAATAAATTCACATTACGAACGATCGTCCGGAACCCATCTCGTTCGTAAGTAAGGCAGCGTCTGTATACTATTCACCTCTGCGGGTTTTCTAACTACTTGAGTCACCTAGGAGTAGAAAATGCCCGGGAATAGCCGAAAACTTATGAAGAGTTATACTGAATAGCTCGTATACTCGACGCACACTCACACACTATTTTTCTTTTGACACGCACTTGCACTTTTTGAGTCGCAGGCCGCATTGGTTTTAAAAAACTTGTACAGGGGCTGGGCTGTATTTAATGTATTTAACAATTTGTATATGACAGTAGAGAGTCTTAAGTTCAATACCTCAACTATATACAAGGAAAATACAGTGCATCCGGAAAGTATTCACAGCGCCTCACTTTTTCCACATTTTGTTACGTTACAGCCTCGTTCCAAATTGTTGTTGTTAATTTAATCTCTTATCTCAAAATTCTACACAAAATACTCCATTATGACAATGTGAAAACGTTTTTTTTTCCCTTTTTTTGAATTTATTAAAAATAGAAAACTAAGAAATCACATTTACATAAGTATTCACAGCCTTTGTTTAATACTTTGTTGATCCACCTTTGGCAGCAAATACAGCCTCAAGTCTTTTTGAATATGATCCCACAAACTCACTTCTACTCTATAGCATACGAATAACCTAAACTTCTTATATGTAATAACTTGTGAAGCCCTTAGAGACTAATTGTGATTAAGGGCTATACAAATAAAAATGACTTGACTTGACAAGTTTAGCACACCTATCTTTAGGCAGTTTTGCCCATTCTTCTTTGCAATAAGTCTCAAGCTCAATCAGGTTGGATGGGAGACGTTTGTGCACAGCCATTTTCAGAACTCTCCAGAGATATTCGATCGGTCGGATTCAAATCTGGACTCTGGCTGGGCCACTCCAGGACATTCACGGAGTGGTTCTGAAGCCAATCTTTTGAGATCTTGGCTGTGTGCTTTGGGTCGTTGTCCTGCTGAAAAATGAACCTTCGCCCCAGCCTGAGGTCAAGAGCGCTCTGGAGCCGGTTTTCATCGAGGATATCTCTATATATTGCTGCATTCATTTTTCCTTCTATCCTGACTAGTCTGCCAGTTCCTGCTGCTGAAAAACATCCCCACAGCATGATGCTGCCACCACGACGTTTCACTGTGGGGATGGTATTGGCCTGGTGATGAGCGGTGCCTGGTTTCCTCCAAACATGGCGCCTGGCATTCACACCAAAGAGTTCAATCTTTGTCTCATCAGACCAGAGAATTTTGTTTCTCATGGTCTGAGAGTCATTCAGGTGCTTTTTGGCAAATTCTAGACGGGCTTCCATGTTCATTTTACTAAGGAGTGGCTTTTGTCTGGCCACTCTACCATACAGGCCTGATTGGTGGATTGCTGCAGAGATGGTTGTCCTTCTGTAAGGCTCTCCTCTCTCCACAGAGGAACGCCGGAGCTCTGACAGAGTGACCATCGGGTTCTTGGTCGCCCTGACTAAGGCTCTTCTTCCCCGATCGCTCAGTTTAGAAGGCCGGCCAGCTCTAGGAAGAGTGCTGGCGGTTCCAAATGTCTTCCATTTACGAATAATGGAGGCCACTGTGCTCATTGGGACCTTCAAAGCAGCAGAAATTTTTCTGTATCCTTCCCCAGATTTGTGCCTCAAGACAATCCTGTCTCGCAGGTCTACAGACAGTTCTTTTGACTTCATGGTTGGTGTTTGTGCTCTGACATGCACACTCAACTGTGGGACCTTATATAGACAGGTGTGTGCCTTTCCAAATCATGTCCAATCAACTGAATTTACTGCAGGTGGACTCCAATTAAGCTGAAGAAAGATCTCAAGGATGATCAGTGGAAAAAAGATGCACCTGAGCTCAATTTTGAGCTTCATGGCAAAGGCTGTGAATACTTTTGTAAATGTGATTACTTAGTCTTCTATTTTTAATAAATTCAAAAAAAGTAAAAAAAAAACGTTTTCACATTGTCATAATGGAGTATTTTGTGTAGAATTTTGAGATAAGAGATTAAATTAACACAATTTGGAATGAGGCTGTAACATAACAAAATGTGGAAAAAGTGAAGCGCTGTGAATACTTTCCGGATGCACTGTAAAAAACATTAAGCCAATCAATTTTTTCTAGTTTGTATTTACCTGCCTCTCTCAGCATTGTCTCGCGGGCTTGATTAAATCCAAAATGGCATACACGATTGGATTAATTCTTTGTATTTATTTAATTTTAGCAAATCAAAGGAGTTCATTATTCTTGTAATTTAGTTAAACTTAACGGGGGTATCCTGTAACATAGTAGTCATGTTGTGCATCATTCTCCACTGGATGTGCTGCATCCAACTTAGTCGTTGTGATACCAGGTGAATACAGCTAATATAGATACAATCGGCATGTGTTGCATTCAATATAAGGCTCACATGAGGCTTTTTTGCAGTTCTTGACATTTTTGTGTTCATTCATTACAATATGACTCTTTTAACATTTTGGGTTGCCGAAACATGCTTAAGTTAGATAAAAATCTCAAGCGAAAATGACTTAAATGAATATGAATAACATACCTGTCAACCTGTACATTCTTGCCATACAAAGTACATTTATTATGCATTTTAAGACATGTACGACGTACAAGAAAATCTGTACGGAAAAATGCAAATTTGTCAATTATGGGTACCATCCGGTATACACCGACTATCACGAAACGGCAAATCAATCAAGTCAAACAAGTTCGCCGCAGTTGCCTCTATCTACGTATCGTTTTTTTTTTCGTTGCAAACAAAGCGAACGGTTTGATGCTACTGTGCGCAAGCGTCTGCCGCCTGGGGATTTCCCATCATGCATCATTCAACATCGGATTTAATGTGGTAGTTGTGGAGTGAAAGGAAGTCTGTCTCTTTTTCGGCTCAACTCATTAAAGAGAGCCAGCTCTCAAACGGCTCACTTGCTTTGATGCATAATATTACAAATTATTATGTTGTACAAAGAAGTTAAGAAAAAAAGGAAGTATTAAAGGAGAAATTTGAAAAAAGACAGGTTTGTGGTTATCCCTTTAATCAGTATTTCACCAACAATAATATAATACGGAAAATGAATCAATAATTTGAATAAGAAAATGTATTATTCTACTTAATTATATTTGCATGTATTTTTCCTTCTACAATGACCGTCCAAGCTACTTCATTTTTGAACTTTTTTTATGATAAACTTCATTCATGTTGAGCAACTCAGTATCTCACAACAAAATGTTAATTAACACTATATATGATGTAACGAGACACATGTACAATGTTAAACTACATAAATAAACACGTTTGAAAAAAATATGGGGTAAGATTATTTTGTATTTTGTAAGGGAAAATAATGGAGCCGTGGAGGTTGACGGGTATGGAATAAGGAAGGGTCGCTGAAAGAGAGAGGGGAACTGAAGAAGAGGGATAGACTGTCTGAGAAAGAGAAAGATACACAGTCTAGAGAGCAGGAGAGGCTGAAAAGCGAGAGCTCCATACAGAGAATGAGAGACAAAGAGAGCGAGAGAGCGAGAGAGCAAGGGAGAGAGAGAGAGAGAGAGAGAGAGAGAGAGAGAGAGAGAGAGAAGAGAGAGAGAGAGAGAGAGAGAGAGAGAGAGAGAGAGAGAGAGAGAGAGAGAGAGAGAGAGAGAGAGAGAGATTATGGTACGGTGGACGCGCCTGCACCTTCCAATGTTGCTCTCGCTCCGCCGTTACGTGCGTTGTTTGCGTCATAATGGAGGTCTCTCTTTGAAGACCGTAAAACCGTTCTTCTTGTTTTAATTCATCATTTTTTTCATAACTTGTTATTTTGCGGACGGACTCTGTAACTCTACGTCTTGGACGGTGTAACCCCAGTGGCCACCCTCTTCGCCTCGTTCACGCTCTCTGGGGCTGGATTAGAAAGAAACCCGCTCGGTAAGGTCTTTAACTCTTATTAACAAGACTGAATAATATGTAGACTGCCGGGGCCTTGGATATATTGTTCTGAAGCAAATATATCGAATTTAATGAATTGTTTTTGTATATATCTTCTATTTGTCGATAACTGTCTGAATAGACTACGCATTTTTGCTATTCACGAAAATTAATTTGGCTACATTTATGTTGAGGTTTAAAGCTAGCATAGCAGCCAACTCTCTTAAAATCCATTAAAGTCCTTGAAAAACTCCCCTTTATGCTAAAGTGGGCATATTCCTTGGTACATTACATAATTACAACCCCTAAGTAATTATACTACACTGTATATTTATTGTTATATTTGTTCAATTTATAATTTGTTGTGTTATATTGTGAAGCAGAGGTGTCAAACTTGGTGGACCAAATTTTAAATAAAAACAAAGCTGCGGGTCAAGCTTGAACAAACGAACCTTTAAAGGTGGGTGTGTCGTTTTAGTTGTTCTTAAAAAGTTGAAAGAACATGTTTGCTCTATTAAGTATGTGCTAACAATTGCGAACATAGTTCAAACAGCCCTTATTCTTTATTTTCCACTGCACAAATTGGCTTTTATTTCACGGAGCTGTTCGGAGCGGAACACATTATGTTCGAGGAGTAGGGCTGAGGCGAGTGTTGGAGTGTGACATCATGCTCGTCCCTTGGATTCTTTTATTTCTATTTGTCTAATTACGTTGAAAGACAATCTTTTACTGATCTGGCCCAACTTAAAATAGAAAGTCTAGATCTGCCTCCAGAGTTTGACGATTTAAAGATTTAAAGGCCAGTTTATAATTTTTAGTGCCTCCTAGTGGTACCAAAAAAGCTTTCATCCTGTAAGAAAAAACATTGATTTGAACACTAGTCAAAATTACATAAACTATCATAACCAATGTTAATTTTTATAATAAAATCATAGGTAGAGAAATCTGTATTTCTTTTACACCGTGGAATCCCCTCTTAGACTGGCGCTATGTTTGTCCAGCATCCTGTCGCCACGCTGTGCCATTTATTACTGGCCCTTGTTTGTACCAGACAACACAGTGCAATGTTGTGGTCAAATATTATACATTGGGGCTTTAGGTCTTGAAGTAGTAAGAAAAGCTCTAATTTTAATGCAATTGTCTCCCTGGCCGAATAAAATTACAATGGTCTGTGGGCCAGCTTTTGCCACCTATGGTATGTAGTAATTGTGCTTACATCATCTGACACTTACTGTTATAATGAAACCAATGCACAGGCTTAGGGACGATGGCACGTTATTTTGAGGACGTCTAAGCTTAGTAAGTCTGTCAGATGACAGATGCTAACTATGAAAGGTAATCTTAATGAGTTAGTGTCCTACTGCTGACAGTACAAACCTTGAAACAGTGAACTCTATATTTTCTAAACGTAAGCAAGTTTTGTATTTAGCAACTCTAGAAAAATTGATGACTACACAAATAAATCAGTGAGTGACAAATCAATAGCTTTATTCAGTGACCAACAGTAAGTACCCTGAGTGCACACACCCATGGCTCATTTACATTTTATGTTGCCCTGAATTTATTTTGCTGATTCATTCTTTCATGAACCTTTTTGGATTGAGATCGCATGAGAATAAATGGTCATGAACATTTTTCTTGGCCTCCACTATATTGGCAGATCTGGAATTATAACCAGCAGGAAGGCTCTTACAGGAGACAAAATGAGAGCCATCAAGTTCTGAAAGGCTTCGCAGGCTTTACTCATTTATTATGTTATTTTTAGGCCCGGATGCATTTTTGATGCAATTGCATTTCTCAAGTTCAGTACTCGAAAAGGTCTCTTAATGTTGTTGTCTGTATCACGTTTGCATGAAAGTGATTATCAGTTAAATCACAGACAATACAGTTCAAACAGCAGCATTGTTATTGATTGTCTCATTTAAGCCAGCAGAATGGAAAATTTTGTGGACTGTTGCTGTCGATCTAAATGTGATGTGTTCATTTGAGGGTTCTGGTAGAGAAGTTATTTTCTCACTTTTTTCAAATATCCTAATCAAAAATGTCGTAAGGTTGTAGACTTGCAGAGACATATGGCTTCAGACTCCCTATATACTGAAAAAAATCCATTAGAAGAAAAAAATTGCATATTTTGAATGCATTATTTTTTTAATTTCAACATTGATAGTGTTTTTATCCATCAATCCATCCATTACCTGCACCGCTTATCCTCAGTGGGGTTGCGAGGAGTGCTGGAGCCCATCCCAGCTGTCTTCGGGCAATGGGGACTTACTCACTCATTCACACCAAGGGACAATTTGAACCGGCCTATAAACCTGACATGCATGTTTTTGGAATGTGGGGGGTAACCTGAGTGCCCGGAGAAAACCCATGCAACCACGGGGAGAACATGCAAACTCCACACAGGAGGTTTGATCTCATGAACCCCGGAACTGAGCCACACCACTGCCCCATCGTGCTGCCCTTAGTGTTTTTACATGATCTGAAAATGTAAACTTATAACTGAAAACTGGCAGTTCATGTTAGCTCACTAAACAATTATACGTGGTAGGAAAGAGTTTTTAAAACAATATTTTCTACCCATTGCTAAATTTGATAAATTCTCAATTTTAAAGATTTTTTTTTTGTTATATTTTAGGAAAATATTAACTATAATATATAATTCATCAATTTTATAAGAATGTCTCTTTTGCAATCAACAATGCAATTGAGTATAATAACTTTGTTGTACTCATGTTCCAAATACAAACATTTCGTTCCCATTTGTTTATGGGTGTTTTTCTGTGTTGAGTACATGATGATGACACACACTTGTGCATTGTACTTAGTAGCAATTTCTGAATCAAGTTTTTTTGGGGGGGAGGGGTTGTTTTGCAAGATGTGACTTTATACAAAAACAATCAGATTGCTGAAAACAGAGTTGTAAACAATAGCCACATCTTTTATTTTAGACAATATATACTGGACTTTGACTCTTCTTATGCTAAAATAGTTTTTTTTACAAAGCTTAATTGATTTGTGGCCTGTATTTGTGTCTAATAGACCGCTGACTAATGTCAAGGTATGTATGTATGTAGCTAGCTTTTCAAGACATAATATGTACCGTGCATGATTTTTTAGTTTATTTTTAAAATAACAATACATATTTTAAAGATATTCATTTGTGTACCAGACTCATTGTCTGGTCAGTTTTATTTTTTTTCAGCTTCATGAGCAGAGTAAAAAAAAAAAACAACAAAAGAAAGCATGCAGCCCTGTAATGATCACAGCTAATGGGAATTGACACGCAGATTCAAATCAAGTCAAGTCATGTTTATTTATACAGTGGCTTGCGAAACTATTTGGCCCAACATAAAGATATAAAACTTAATTTCTTGTGAAGCATCAACAATAGTGGGACACAATCATAAAGTGGAACACACTTCATTGGATATTTTAAACTTTTTAAACAAATAAAAAACAAAAAAGTGGGTGTGAAAAACTATTCAGCCCCATTACTTTTAGTGCAGCACACTCTGTCCAGAAGTTCAGTGAGATCTTTAAATGATTCAATGTTGATCTAAATGACTAACGATGATCCACCTGTCTGTAATCAAGTCTTTGTGTAAATGCACATGCACTGTGATAGTCTCTCTCTGATTAAAGAGCAGAGAGGATCATGAAGAACAAGGAACACACCAGGCAGGTCTGAGATACTGTTGTGGAGAAGTTTAAAGCTGGATTTGGATACAAAAAGATTTCCCAAGCTTTAAACATCCCAAGGAGCACTGTGCGAGCAATAATATTGAATTGGAAGGAGTATCAGACCACTGAAAATCTACCAAGATCGGGCCGTCCCCCTAAACCTTCAGCTCATACAAGGAGAAAACTGATCAGAGACGCAGCCAAGAGGTCCATGATCACTCTGGATGAACTGCAGAGGTCTACAGCTGAGGTGGGAGAATCTGTCCATAGGACAACAATAAGGCATATGCTGCAAGATGGCCTTTATGGAAGATTGGCAAGAAGGAAGCCATTTCTTAAAGATATCCATAAAAAGGTGTCGTTTAAAGTTTGCCACAAGCCACCTGGGAGACACATAAAACATGTCAAAGAAGATGCTCTGGTCAGATGAGACCAAAATCAAACTTTTTGGCAACAATGCAAGACATTATATTTGGCATAAAAGCAGCACAGCTCACCACCCTTAACACACCATCCCCACAGTCAAACATGGTGATTTGGGCATGCTTTTCTTCAGGAGGGACAGGGTAGATGGTTAAAATTGATGGGAAGATGGGTGGAGCCAAATACAGGACCATTCTGGAAGAAAACCTGATTGAGTCCGCAAAAAACCTGAGACTGGGATGGAGATTTGTCTTCCAACAAGACAATGATCCAAAACACAAAGCAAAAGCTACAATGGAAAAACATACCAAGGTGTTAGAATGGCCAAGTTAAAGTCCAGACCTCAATCCAATTGAGAATCTGTGGAAAGAACTGAAAATCTCAAACCGCTTTGTTAAACAAATTAAGTTATTAAATGTACTGTGCTACCACAAGAGTAGATAATCAGTACATAAAAAGTATATAAAAATCTACTGCTACCTACTGATATGGATGACAATTAGAGTTCCTCGTCTAAAGAGTGCAAAAATACTGAATAATGGCCTAAATTACTGGAAAGATAAAATTCCAGCGGCCAGTGGTATAACTGACCTAGTTATTTTCCGCTATTCTTGTTCATCAATTAACTAAAATATGAATGTGAACAACATGTGGAAAGGCCTGTAGCCTTTCTGACTTCAACTTTTTACCACAAGAATCAACCATTATCAACAATTCTTCATAAAAACTGAACTACAATCAGAAAACAAGTAATATGTTTAGCTACTATACCATTCATCAATGATATCTTGTTGCAGAAAATATCCAAGCTTGAAATAGCAGCAGCAATGCAGAAGGCCCGCACGCACACACGCGCACGCACACACACACACACACACGCTTCTTTAAAATATTCGCCATCAGTAAATGGTTTTCTGTGCTTTGCTATTCAGTGAGCAATTTGTTAGATAGCTTCAGTGGTGGTGTTTTTAGCAGCGACAAAGGTTTTTAGGGTCTGTGTTTGTTTGCCGTATCTGGACACAGCGCGTTTTAATGTCTCCGCCTTGAATTCATGTTTCGTCTTGTAATGACGTTTAACATTTGATGCGCGAGGTTCAGCACTCTTGGGGCATAATGCACAAAACAGCACGGTAATTTTTTGCACAAAGCCCCAGTCATCTGTCCACGAGAGCGCAATCTTTCCGTCATGATTCGTTCGTTTATTACGCGCGTGTGTTTCGTTGGCTGGGGCTCTCTCTCTCTTTCTCTCTCTCTCTCTGCGAGGCGCCGGGCAAACTCACACTGAAAAACCCACGTAAAGCCTAACATAAATCTTTTACATAACATGGCGCGCAACTGAAGATGTCTAAATTTCAGGTAAATGCGCTTTAAAAAATAAAACAACAACATCATTATCTGGCCAGAGTTGGCACGCGTGCCATAGGTTGCCGACCCCTTCAATAAAGTGTGATCCACGTCACGATTGTGTCCCACTTATTGTTGATGATTCACAAGAAATTACAGTTTTACCGTAAATTCCGGACTATAAGCCGCCACTTTTTCCCCAAACTTTCAACCCTGCGGCTTATTCAGTGATGCGGCTAATTTATGTAATTTTTCTAACGACCGCCAGCGGCGCTGAGTACAAAAGGTAAGATTTAGACCGGTGGAATATATGCGCCGAGGAAGACTGCAACTTTACTAAAACTGGCCGCATGCTAAAGGCAACTTTTTCGCAAGTCTGCCAGTGGATCCTGACAGCGTGGGGCAGCATCAAAAAATCCACCATCACCAACGGGGTCCAAAAAGCTGGTGTTATGCCGAGAAATGGATCCCTGCCGAGAATTGCATTCCCTGTCGCTGGTGCGCGCACACGTCACTCCCGCTACTACAACCACTTTTACCTTGTTTTATCTCACTTTTATATCACTTTTCGGGAATGTAATAGCGAACATATATCCAAGACCACTTCGTCTTGCATTTGTTGGGAATGTAATACAACTTAAACCATTCTGTCTTGTATATGTTGTGAATGTAATCAAACGGTAATGCACACTGTATATAAACCAGTTTTGAGCAGGTAACGTGTTTGTTTTGCCTTTTTCGACTCAAATCGCTCGTATTTAAACTCTTATGCACTCTACCATAAAGCTTATTATGCTGAAACGAATTGTCAAATCATCAACAGATATAAAAGTGAGATAAAACGAGGTACGTAAAAGTGGTTGTAGTAGCGGGAGTGACGTGTGCGCGCTCCCGCGACAGGGGATGCAATTCTCGGCAGGTATGCATTTCTCGGCATAACACCGGCTGCGGGAGCGTGGGATGATGTCTATACGACAGTTTCTTTCCGACACTGCGGAAGATGACTTTGATGGCTTCAGTTCTAAGGAGGAAGATGAGGATGGTTTGCCGTGATTTTTACAAGCACGGTATGTTTTTTTTTAACAGACCCATTTACTGTGTTGCGAGCGTGTTGCTAGCGTGTTGCTACCATTAACTGCCCGGATGAAAGTTATATTATTATTATTAAAGCTTTGAAAACTCTCTCGGTGTACCGTCTTTCTTTGTAAATATGTTTAACCATGTATAATATGTATTTGCAACTGTATATTTATGTAACATATTTATTTTGGACACTTAATCTGATATGTTTTGGACAGGCGAATTAAAAAGAAGGGGCGTAACAAACGCGGGCTGACAGGAAGTGGGGACCGATAAAGGTGAGTGTTTGTGGACACGTCGGACAATAGTGGATATATATTTTTCCCACCCTTACCTTTGGAAATATACACCTTTTTCTTTGGATTACTTTCAACGTGACCCGGACTCTGCCGGTCTGCATCAAACCTTAAGTACCGGTATAATTTTCCGTTAATTTTGCCGGCTGTGATTTTTGGACTCTGTACTTAAAGTCGGGTTAGGGTCAATTTTGTGTTTTTATTACATTTTTTAATGTGGGCGTATGCAGTTTATATACAGGTGCGGCTTGTGTAAGTACAAAATTGGTTTTCTTCTTAAAAGGTGGTGGGTGTGGCTTATAATCAGGTGCGCTCTATAGTCCGGAATTTACGGTATATCTTTATGTTTGAAGTCTGAAATGTGGCAAAAGGTCACAAAGTTCAAGGTGGGTAAATAGTTTCGCAAGCCACTGTATATCCCTTAATCACAAGGAGTCTCAAAGCGCTGCACAGACCACAGATGATTGCAAACCACAGACTATTATTACACCATCCCCTGATCTAAAACGTACATGAGGGCAAGGAAAAACTCAAAAACCTCAATCTGAAGAAAATGAAGAAACCTTGAGAAGGGACCGCACATGAGGTAATCCCACTTCCAGGATGACCAGGCTGCAATGGATGTTGCAATCACAAATAATACAGATATTGTTAACATGAAATAGAGTTCATTCGTAAGCTATAGAATAGAAGTGTCTTTTAGGCCTAGATTTAAACAGTTCTACTGAGGTTGCAGATCTCAGGGGGTAGAGCATTCCACAACATCGGGGCCCGAATGGAGAATGCTGCTGTTCTCTTCTTGGCTCTTGGAATCCCTCGTAGACCAGCATTTTCAGAGCAAAGGCTCCGCACCGGAACATAGGGGGAAATTAAATCTGAAATATATGATGTGGCAAGTCCATGCATGATTTTATATGATACCATCAGAACCTTAAAATCACATCTTAAAATAACAGGGAGCTAATGCAGGTTAGCTAAAATCGGGGTAATGTGATCAAAGAGTACCTTCATGGTCACTGTTTTTTGTGCAAATAATTGGGTGAGGTCTGTGCCAAAAATGTCTTTGAATTAACCTCTTACTAATATGGGTCTTGACCAGGGACCATGCTTGATTCTAATCGAGTTAGTATAGAGATGATCAAATCGGGACCTCATTAATCTATAGAATTAGCATTTTGATCTTGTAGTAAAGGCCCGGTCACACAGCCTTTCACGGGCGTATCGCAGCTGAATCACAGCCAGAAGTTTCTGCCCGTGAAGCAGACGCGGTGGAAAATGTGCAAAATTGGCTAAACCCGCTGTTTTCCCGTGGTATGCCCGCGAAACAGACGTCGGCGACTGTTCTGTGTCCTTATCGCGGGTAACCGCGGCTGCATCGCGTTTGACCGTGCTTACACGCGGTACACACGCTAATGCACGTGATAACACCGCGATACAGGCGCAGAACAAACGTGCTATGACCGTGCTCCACCCGCGATTACCCGCTAAAATTTCGCGTCCTACCTGCGTGTAACCACGTCTTGGCCGCGGCCGTAGCACGTCCTCGCATGTTCGTACCGCGTCTTTACCTCATGTGTATCTCGTGTGCTGCCCGCGGTTACCCGTGGTCTAAAGTTTTGAGCAGCGCAAAACTTTTTCTCGAGGCCAACCGCGTGTGAATTTCTTACCGCGTGTAAAGCACGGCTGTATCTCGTCTGTATCGCGATCTCAAAGCGTCCAACAGCGTCTGCTTCACGGGCAGAAATTTGGGTTTACATGTTGAGATTGACTTGACCATTGCAGAATATTCTGGTTCTTTCATCTAATAACCCTGAAAACCCAGGTTCATAATTTTCCAAAGAATAAATGAGTTTGTGGGTTCTCCAGGGTTAAACTCCTGGGTCGCTTTTGCTTTATGCTTTGGGTAATTATCCATCTGCACTTCAAAGCTCCTTCCAATTAACTCTCAAGCATTTTGCTAAATCTGAGGGGATAGTAGATCCCTGTATCCATTTTTTCGGTGACTTTTTTCTCTAAAATTTCTTCTTCCCATCATTCTGGTAGTGGTTTATCTTTGTCTCATTTGTCTATAAAACACTTTTCCAAAACTGGGGTGGTTGGCCGAGGTGTTTTTTTTTCTTTTCTTGCATAGTCAAGGCTGCCGTTTCTATTTTCAGGACTGAATAATGATTTACTCCGATTAATTTTTTTCTTATTTTTCTCTCTGATTTTTCTTTACCATGAAAAGTATTTGGCGATCATCCTTCACTGTTCTCTTCAGTGGAAGTCCAGGCACTTTCCTGTGGTAAGGGGCCCTCTCCCTCTGGGAGGTGTGAGAATTCTCCACCGTGGTCAGCTCTGTGTCGTAAGAGGCGACTAAAGTGGAGGGAGCGAGGGACTGAAACAGATAGGGCCGAAAATAAAACAGGATCAAAACACAGGCAAAAACGGATATCCACAGGGCTCGGCAAAACAAGAGCAAAAAAACGCAGGCAAAACGGGGATTCACAGGACTTGGCATATCTCAACAGAGTCTAGCAGAAGTTTCGCAGATGCTCTGACACCAGGTGACTCACAAGAAAGCGTTTAAGTAGTCCGGCAGCAATCTGTCAACGTGTTTCAGCTGGTGTCAATGGGCGGAGCTAATCGGGTGCTGTGGCAACCATGACAGAACCTGGCGCCACACGGCGGGGACCAATTTGGCGGCATGGCAACCGTGACACGGAGACTTGGATTGATTAAATGTTTTTGAGACGAAGTGTTTGAGGAGTGTGTTAGGAGTGACAAAATTGGATAGATTGAGAAATGAAATTGTGAGAGACTAAACTGGAGTAGGTGTAGAACTGAGCAAGTGTGTGGATAAGAGAATACTCGGTTGGTTTGGACACCTGGAGAAGATGGATGAAGAGCAAATGTTGAAGAGGATCTTTAGAGCAGAAGTAAATGGAATGAGACCAAGAGGAAGGCCGCTATTGACGCGTGGATGGATGGTGTTAAGAGTGCATTGGAGGAAAGAGGTCTAAATGTAGTGAAAGTCAGAGCTGTTGTTGGTGTTGGGAATGTGTGGAGAGATGTTGTGAAAGGATAGTGGAATATATGGACGCGTTCCAAGGGATGGGCAGGGCACCTGTATGATGCGGCAGGGGTAAATTAATGAAAGCTGTCAGGCCCCGCTGTTGAACAGTAGAGTGTGTTGTGTTACCATGACCCAAATGACATGGCTCCTTTCTTGTGTCCCGTTTCATCTGTAGGGACGAAAGCATGACCAACTTGGGTGCCGATGTACGTAACTTGTTTGGGTGTTTGGGCATTTGGGATGGCCATGGTCAAATTTTTTGATGTTTTTTGCTACTTTTTCCTTTTTTCTTTTCTTTGTTTTTGTATTTGTGTTTGTCTTGCTGTCGGTCACCCTTCTCGAGGGGTATGACCAAGGTGGATTAATCAATTTTTCTCTTTATAGTAGACTTAGAGACAGATTGACCCACTTCCAGTAGAGTGTTGTTCTCTCCAATAGATGTAAACTGATTTTTCTTTCCCATGGAAAGTAATTTGGCGATCATCCGTCACTGTTCTATTTAGTGGAAGTTCTTAAACCCTCTTCAACCCTTATTCCGATTTGGATGTGGAAAGTTTTAAATTGCAGTTGAGATTGTGCACTTTAAGTCCATATTAATTATATTTATTGCATTTTGGAATGTGTTTATGTGAACAGCTAAAATAACAAAACTCGTGTCACTGTCTACATATTTTTGGGCCTCGCTGTATATTCTGCCTTCCCAAGTCTTTTTTGGGTCTCTGTCCTAGTCGGTGCTCTGAGATTTCTGTTAATTGTTGCCAAGTGGAGCGGCCGCATTATGCCAATACATTATTGATGCTCGCAGCCCTTGACTAAGACACACCTTCATTCAAACACTCCAACACAAACAAGCAAAACCAATATTCCCACACAGCAGAGGTCTTTGTGTACAAATGTGAATATTACTTGTGTAAACTCCTGCTTACTACATGTACCGTACTTAGTTTTACTTGCGCTAAGGGTGCACGATTTTGAGAAAAAAACTAATTTTTTTGCAATTCTTCAGACCAGTATTGCAAATTCGATGCGATTTCCGATTTTGAAAGAAAGGTGCATTTTCTGTGATATTTCTTTTCAATTTTTGTCAGTGCTTAGCCCTTGGATGAATGACCTACCAGTACATACATTTTTCCGTGAGTGGAGTCGGTAATTAGTGGGAAAAAGTATAAAAATACTAATGGCATCATATCATACACATGTTTTATGAGGAATACTTGGAATATGACAGGATTACAACTTTTTTATTTTACAAGATTTTCAAGAACAACAACCTATGGGGTGTTTTTTTAATCTCACTTATACATTCAAGGGTTAATACTATTGGCTTGATTTAACCGGCCTGTGAACCGTCAGACTGTTGAGAAGCAAAGACGTGTCTGTATAATGTCACCAGTCACGCCCGGACATAACCTAAGAAATGTAAAAAATTCTAATGATTAGTTTTCTAGACTGTGATCAACTTTGAACTGGGACCAGGTCCAAGCTGTTTTCCAGCTAAGATTTCCATGTTACACTCATCTGCAGGCATGTGATTGCAAAAAAATCAAAAAAATCAGACTAGAATAAAAACCTTCTATTTCTGTGTGTTCCAATTTAGATTATTCACTGTTATTAGCAAATTGCAGTGATTTTAAAGTTGAGAGTGTTTCCTTTCAAAAGGGACCAAAACGGTCCAGATTCTCCAAAGCTTTCAACAACAGGATTTAATTTACTTTGGGTACATCTTGGATTGAAACCAGCTCGGTGGCCTTGGGGTATGGCGCCCGCCCCGAGACTAGGAGGTTGTGGTTCAAGCCTTGGCCGGGTCATACCTAAGACTTAAACATTGGTACCCGTTGCCTCCCTGCTTGGCGTTCAGCGTTAGGGGTTGGAATTGGGGGGTTTGGTCACCTAATGACTCCCAACACCTCAGTTGGGCTGAACGAGGGGGCTGGGAATCCCCTCCTCTGTATCAATCTCCCAAAAAGAGTCAGAAATGACTAGCCACCACCCACTAGGGGGATATGGCTGTGGTATATATATACATCTTGGATTGAGATTTTATGTGAATTTTACAGGGATTAATTTAAGGTAAAGAGCGCGCTCTTCTGGAGAGCTTTGGGTTGCGGTCTTTAAATCCTTGGAAAAAAAAACTCGTTGTTTTGCAATCACACTACGTCACATCGCAATTTTGATTAGATTTTGGTTAATCGTGCAGCCCTACTACACGTTATGACATTTCGAATGAATTAATGAATAGCCTTTATTGTCATTTTTTAGAAGTACAACAAAATTGGAGGCCTTCTCCATTCAGTGCAAACTAAGATGAGGGTAAAAAGAAAAGTGTCAAAAAACAATAAATTAAAGATATATAAATAATATGTGTGAGTTTCTGAGAAGTTTTACAAGTAGCATCATTCAAAGTGAGAGTATTATAGAAAATGCATACTGTGCACTATGCTCATGAACATTGTAGATCAGAGAGAGTTAAGGGAGGTAATGGCTCTTGGGAAGAAGCTGTTTCTCATTCTTCATTGATAACATTGTAGTGAACATGGTTTACAACGTGATTAGACACAAAGCTCCAGGATAAACACTAAATGAAGACTTAAAACAGAAAAAGAGATAAAAAGAATGTTATGATAGATGGGCAAAATATTTACAAGGTAGGAGACTGACCTTGTTGTAAGTGAATCAGTGGGCAGGGACACCCTGAACTGGTTGCCAGCCAGTTGCAGGAAACACAGAGACAGAGAATCCGCCCGCGCATTCACACCTAGGGACAATTGGGACAGGCCAATTAACCTGACATGCATGTTTTTGGAATGTGGGAGGAAACTGGAGTGCCCGGAGGAAACCCACGCAACAGGGATGTGATTTTTCCGACTATAGTCGGAATTCCGACTTTTTCACAAAATTGCATAAATTGGCCACATCGTTGCACAAGCTGCAGGGTCTGAACTGCATTTGAACTGACCTTGCAGTATTAACAAAAAAAAAATCAGGTATGTGGGCGAATTATTTTGTTATTTAAATCTTCTAAAGATGTTAAATTATTAATTTAAGCATGGTTTAGGACAAGTACATTGCTTAAACCCCAGGAGCTTTGGGGGGGCATCGCCCCCCACTGGGCTCTGCCCTGGGCCCCCAAACCCCCAGCTAGGTTTCAGACTTTTTCTCCTCACCTCAATCACATCCCTGACGCAAGCACGGGGAGAACATGCAAACTCCACACAGGAGGTTTGATCTCATGACCTCAGAACTGTGCCGCACACGCGCTAACCACTGCCCCGCCGTACTGCCCTGTGAATCAGAACCATACAGAACAATTTAGACGAAAAAGATGTGTAATGACATTTAACACTAACACAATTCTAAAATGAGATAATAAACCAGGAATAAGATATTAATGCCCGTTTTACGATAGTCTTGTGCTTTTTTCAGGTGGTGATGGACCTGGGAAAGAAATTATCTCTGAGCCTGTCTCTCCATGTTTTAAGGGACCTGTAGTGCCTAAAAAACATTTTTGAATTGTACTAGAATTAAAAAAAAACTCATAAAATCAACTCAATTTTAAGTTCCAACTATAGATAACACTTTTAAATTAGTTTAAACACCTCGACAGCTTGATTGACTACAGTGTGAGAAAACTCTGATGACAGTGTTTTGTACCCTTGCTGACATTGCTCATTGTAAAACAAACAAAAAAAAGAACAGTTAAGAACATTTGTGTTAGTCTTTTGTAATTTGTTAATAATTTGATTTATATATATTTTATATTACATGTCTTACTAGGGATGCACGACAGTTATCTGTCCAATAACGGAAACATATGACATCACAGTTATCGGCGCAATAACAAAATTACACCCTATGGTCTTTTGGAGCCACAATTTGATCTGCAGATACTACTTGTTTTTGTGTTCCATTGTCACATGATACAATGGCTATGGGAGTATTATCACTTATATTGAAGCAAACACTTAATTGGAAAAAAAACATTTAGGTACCGGTACTAAAATATGTTAGACGAGCTCTTGCTTTATTCCTGAAACACAGTATGGAAAATATGGACGCAGCCTGCCCATTTGGAACAGGCATATACATGATGTTTATTGGATCGCCAAAAGAATATACCGTGATTTGAATTTAGTTTCCATTCGGATTAAGTCTTTTCATGTCAGTGGAGGTTTATACATTGAGCATTTTCATTCTGTTTGGCCGTTCTGTTTCCAATTGGGATGTGTGTTCCATGTTACTCCTCTTTACTAGACACCTGCATAAAATGTTCTAAAGCAGTGGTCTCCAATGAAGTTCCCGTAGGCACCAGGGTTCCCCCTTAAGGACACATGAGTGGCCCGCAAACATGTTTTGAAGATAGCTCACGAGTGCTGGGTTATTTTGATTTACTAGTACCGTAAATAATGTTTTTAGTTATTGACAGCGTCTATTGTGACTGGCTGGCAACCAGTTCAGGGTGTCCCATGCCCAAGGCCCGATGGACAGCTGGGATGGGCTCCGGCACCCCGTGACCCTACTGAAGATAAGCGGTGCAAATAATGGGTGGATGGATGGATAATAATAATAATAATAATAATAATGATAATAATAAAAATACAAATACAAATGAAAATGAAAATAAAACAATTCTAATAGTTCAAAATATACACATT
The DNA here is from genome assembly GCF_059441175.1 of Urocampus carinirostris. Lineage (NCBI taxonomy): Eukaryota > Metazoa > Chordata > Actinopteri > Syngnathiformes > Syngnathidae > Urocampus > Urocampus carinirostris. The sequence continues at coordinate 36,951,809 of NC_142356.1, read as the reverse complement.
TTTAATCCAACATTTGTAAATGGTAAATGGACTTCATTTATGCAGCGCTTAAACCAGTCACAGAAGACCTTCCTAAGCGCTTTGCCATGTACTTTACACTGAACCTGTTCACACACAGATAGCAGAGAAAGCCATTCAAGGTGCCTACCTGCCTACCTGCTTCTTGTTTCGTATCATTAGTGGTTCAGTGTCTTGCCATGGGCACTTTAACATAAAAGTGTGTGTTTTCAAATCATAAAATGTCCTGAGAGTGAGATAGCGATATTGACGGTACATTCATATATATACCTGATGGAAGCACAACAATCATTATTTTTTTGCATGAGTCGTTCATCATATTGCAATCAAAAGCAGGGTTTTCAAGCAGATAGAGCAACCTGAACAGTTTTGGTTCTCACATTGACACGATAATGGAAGACCTTGATGTGTTATTTTTTTTTATTTTTTTTTGTTTGTTTGTTTTGTTTGCAAGCCAACATTTAAAACTATCCATTGCTGGTTTTCATTATATTTCAGTCCTATGCGTAAAACAAAAAATCCTTCCCCTCCTTTTACATAATTCTCATTTTACAACATTATAACAGTAATCTTTGAATTTAGAATATTGAATGCCAATTGTAGACAGCATTTTATACTGTTAATTTTAATTAAAGATGGAGAAAATGCGCAATACCACTGCACCGTAAGCATTATTACGTAAAGCAACGTAAGACAACAGATAGATTGAGCACAGTAAGAGCTTCAGGAAAGAACTGTCTGGAGTCAGTGTCTGACAGTTTGGCTGATGGGACATTTCCCGGGGCTTTGCGATGTCCTCATTAAATATGGATGCTGTTTGGGGCTGAGGCAAGTGGGACTCAGCAAACAGCACAAAGAGCCAGCCTGGCAGCACCAACATGTTTTTTTCTCCCATCTTGCCTGTCTCTCAAGCTGTCTCCTGATCTAGTTTTCTTAATTCTTGATTCTTCAAATGGTTAACTGCTTTTCTTGACTGAGGTTATATTTTTCCATTTTGTTTTGTTGCTGCTTCTTCTAATTATGTGAGCTTTCTCTTTTAAGTGCTTACACTCCCCACAATGCATTTGGCCAGATTTCCTTTTCTCTCTCTCTCTCTCTCTCTCTCTCTCTCTCTCTCTCTGTAAGCATAAAGCATTTGAGAAGCAATAGTTGCAAGGAAGTGTTGGTCTTTTGCAGCAGCATTAAGTGCTAAGTGCTGTAATCACATACAGTACTGTAGTGAGACAGTTTCTAAGGAAGTAACAGCCTCATCCACATTAAACAATAAGACAATGACCAATGTCTAATCTAAAGTGTCGTTTTCTAAAATATTAAAAAAGCTTCAGTGCATATTCTGTAGCTCAAGTCAGCGGTGTTCATAAGAGACCTAGAGTACTTTATTGTTTTTGTGGACTTGTAATTCTTCATGTTTGTTTTTCGACCCATTACAACAGGAATTGACGATTTTGTGTTTGTTATTAGCTGATGAAGACTGGCCCCCCTCAGCACAATGATGCATGGAGAAAGAAGAGGATGTATCTTTAAGTGACGCCCACATGGACCCTGAAAGACAGGGGCTGAGAGCAGGTGTGTGCTGGTGTATGAATCTGAAATCATTTGTGGGTGTACGTTGTCCAGTTTATAAACAGACAAACAACAAGATTTGAAGAAACAGAGTGAGCAGAAAGTAAGAGGGAAGTGTGTAGAGTAGTCAACCACCGACACTGTAATGCCAATGAATTCAGTCCGTCACCCTCCTGGGACCTCGGAGGTTAAGGAGGAGCTCATTGTAATCTGGCTAAGCGTGGGTGACGCACAAAGTCCCTGACATTGCCTGCAGACAGACAGTACTTGTAATCTCATTTGCTTGTGCTGTGACTTTCAAGGATTCCGAATTCATAGTAGAATTTTCATTCAGCTGATTTCAACCAATACAAATGTTTCTTCCCTTCTCAAATATATTTATCAATAATCTGTTGATATAATAATTTATTGCAACTCCTAGCTGTGTAAAAACATTTGATTTAAAGCATTTTATATAACAATTAACAGAAAACAAACACAATATCACCAAAACGAGCAAATTTAAGGATTAGACACTTGTAAATATATTGCATTGCTTGAGTCTCAAGTTGAGACACATCTTTCAGAGGTTGACATCCTAATAAGAAAGCCATAATGATTATTTTGCCAAGTTAGTTTGCTCTGGTGTTGCTTTCAGGACTAGTTTAAAAACTACTTAAATACCACAACTGGATTCTGCAAGTGATCATCACTGTGTCCCATGATTCAGGCATCCACTGCTTGTCATCTTTTACTTTGTTCTTGGAGCCTTTTATTATCCTTTCTTTCACCCGTTTGTCTAGCAAGCTAGTCATGTCACTAAGCTGCGGCTTTGGCTCGCAGTTAGCCGCTGTAGTTATTGTTGTCTGCTCCAGGTAAACAAAACTTGCTGAGTCTTTCGATGTCATTGAGGGATAAATGTCAAGACCAATGAGAATTTTTAAAGCAACTGAACTTGCTCACTGTGATCGTTAAAGCAGCAAAGGCAATGAATGACAAATGCATAAAAGCAATCAATAAAGTAAGGGCCTATGCATTAATTTTTATGTATTTTTCAAACAATCATCTTTCTTATTTGGATGCACAGAGAAAATCGAGAACATGACTTTGTCCCACTTTATTTAGAGGGACTTATACAGTTTTATTGCTATTAAAATGTCTGCTTGCTAATAGAACCGTAAGGTTTTGAATGATTCAATAACAAATATACAGTAAAAAGAGAACGTAGCTTACCATTTTGTCTTTGGTAAAAGCATATGGTTTTTCTTGGTGAGGGATATATAAAGCGAGAGTGCAAAGTTGGCTTTATTTCTTGTTTAAATTCTTAACTCTCATCTTTGAGGAGATTCCAATTGACTTTCCTCTAGTGAAGAATAGTGTGGGAGTTTACTTCACACGCAGGTGCAAAAATTCACCTCAGTCTCTGTCTATTGCGGTGTATATTTCTAACATGTGTGTTGATAGATAGCCTGACAGTGACAAGCCAATGGGGCAAAACATCTGGCACATTTAGCCGATATATTCAGTTCCTCAAAATGATCATAACAAGCCTTATTTTGCACTTGTAATTAAAGCATTGCCTTATATTAAAAGAGTTTGAGTATTAAGCATTGTAAAGGGCAGAATATGACGGTATTTACCTCGCCGATTATTCTGTAAAGAGTTTTAAAACCATTGTTTTATGACTTTTAAAGCCAGCAAACATATTAATAACAAGAGTGAGAAATTTATCTAGCTATCTATCTACCTTGGTCACATCCCTCAAGAGGGGTGACCGACAGCAAGACACACACATACAATAACAAATAAAATGAAAGGGAAATTAATAACAACAACAAAAACACACACAATTTTTGGACCATGGCCAACCCAATTGCCCAAACACCCAAACAAGTTAGGCACCTCGGCACCCAAGTTGGTCATGCTTTCGTCCCTCCAGATGAAACGGGACACCAGAAAGCGGCGATGTCACTCGGGTCAGGGTGACACATCACACTCTTTTGTTCAACAGCAGGGCCCGGCAGCTTTCACTGGTTTACCCCTGCCGCATCATACGGGTGCCCAGCCCATCCTTAAGAACGCGTCCACAATCCCACTATCCTTTCACAACACCTCTCCACTCCTTTCTATCACCAACAAGAGCTCTAGCTTCCATTATATTTAGACCTCTTTCCTGCAGTGCACTCATTACACCATCCATCCACGTCAATCGCGGCCTTCCTCTTGGTCTCCTTCCATTTACTTCTGCTCTGTAGATCCTCTTAAACATTCGCTCCTCATCCATCCTCTCCATTAGTCCAAACCAACCGAGTACTCTCTTATCAACACGCTTGCTCAATTCCACGACTAGTCCAGTTCTGTCTCTCACAATTTCATTTCTCAGTCTATCCAATCTTGTCACTCCTTACATAGTCCTCAAACACTTCATCTCAAAAACATTCAACTTCCTTCTTAAATCTGCGTTCAGTTTCCTAGTCTCTGCACCATACAACACAGTCGGCACAATCACACTCTCATACAGTCCCCTCTTAACATCCATACTCATACTCTTGTTGTTCATCACTCTCCTCAGAGCACCCAAAACCTTGCTTCCTTGATTCACTCTGATCAATACCTCACACTCCATTCCACCAACTGCAGCCACATCACAACCCAAGTACCTAAAGCTTTCAACATCTTCCAGCACCTGTCCATGCAACCTGATTTCTAACGCCATGCCCACTCCATCACGTGAACACTTCATCACCTTACTCTTCCCAACATTGACACATAACTTACGCCTATCACATACTCTTCCAAACTCCGTTACCAACCTTCTCAATGTTTCCTCAGAATCAGCCACAAGTGCTGTGTCATCTGCAAACAACAACTGACTTACCTGCCACATTGTTCCACTGTTGTCCATCATGTCTACACCGCTGCCAAAAACTCTTGCATTCACCTCTCTCACCACACCATCCATGTACACATTAAACAGCCATGGTGACATCACACACCCCTGTCTCACACCAGTCAACACAGGGAACCACTCACTTGTCTCACTCCCTACTCTTACACATGCTCTGCTGTTCATATAAAAACTCTTGAATGCTTCCAACAACTTTCCATTACTTGCCACAACGCCTCTCTATCAACTCTGTCATACGCCTTTTCCAAGTCCATGAAAGCCAAATAAACATCCTTACCTTTTGCAAAATATTTCTCACACACCTGTCGTACTGCAAACACCTGATCCACACATCCTCTTCCTTTCCTGAAACCACTCTGCTCCTCCATCACCACCTCGTTCGTTCTTTCTCTCACTCTCTTAATCAAGACTCTTCCATACAGCTTACCCGGCGCAGACAACAAACTTATACCTTTACCTTTATACAATGGCACCACACATGCACTACACCAATCAACAGGAACCACACCACTTAAAAAGCATACATTCAACAAGCAAACTAACCAGTCAATCATAGCTGTGCTACCTTTTTTCAGGCATTCAGCAGTACAACCTTCCCCCCTTTCATTTCTTTCACTGCCTCTTGCACCTCCCATGTTTCCACAGGCTTCACATTTAAATCACCCAACACGGGCATTCTATCCATACCATCGATCGCCTCGACTCTCCCATCCTCCCTCAAAATACTCTGCCCATCTCGTCCTAAATGTACTACCGCCAACCAGCAATCTACAATCCTTATCTTTCACTTTCTCTTCCTTTCCAGACTCACTGTTTCTTAGGGGCCGGTCACACAGACATTTGTGGCTGAATCACGGCCAGAAATTTCTGCCTTTGAGGCGGACGCTATTGGGCGCACTGAGATCGCCATTCAGACGGGATACAGCGGTGTTTAACACGAGGTCGCGAATTCGCGCGCGGGTGGCAGCGCGAATCTGTTTGGCGCTGCTCAGTTCTTCAGAGCGCGGGTACACAGCCTTTCACGAGCGTATGGAGGCTGAACCACGGCCAGAAATTTCGGGTCGTGAAGCAGAAGCTGTTGAGCGCTGTTAGACGTTTTGAGACCGCCATATAGACGAGATAGAGCAGTGCTTTACTCGCGGTCGGAAATTTTCACGTGGTTGGCCGCGCTCAAAACTTTTGAGCTGCTCAAAAGTTTGAGCACGTGTTAAACCGCGTGCCGCACACGTGGTCAACACGAGGAAATGACGCGGAAATGACGGCGGAACGACGTGCTCTGGCCGCGGCCAGGGCGTGCTTACACATGGGTAGGACGGGAAATTTCAGCGGGTAATCGTGGGTGGAGCATGGTAATAGCATGTTCTGCGCCTGTATCGCAGTGTTATTACGTGAAATTAGCGTGTTACGCGTGTGACAGTCAAACGCCTTTCTCCGCGTATAAACAGCGCGAATGCCAAGCACGTATGTCAGTTGTGCTCGTGACGTCAAGGGGGTGAACATGGATCCCCGTCAGTGTAGTTTCTCTTCATTTCGAATAAATCTTTTGGTGCATTCGCATTGGTCGCAGCAAGGCTTTAATGCTAGGACCTTAGCTTGGCCTTTTGGCTGAGAGTAAGAGTCCCGGCTCCTAAGCTTTGAAGCGTGTTATGAATTGATCGATAATGGATAATGAATAACGAAGATAGAACAATAACCCTTAACCCCCCCCCCCCCCCCCCCCCCCGTCAGTGTAGTGACCTCGTCTTAATCCATTTCTATTTCTTGACATTTCTTTTCGAGATAATAAAATGTAAATGATGCCATAGCTTGTGATCTTGATCTTCACGGGACTGTGTCTTGTGCGGTTATGATTTATACAGCCCGGTGCCGAGATTTGCATCCCCTCGCTAACACAACCGCTTTTACCTCGATTTATGTCACTTTTAGGGAAAATAATGGCGAACATATAACCAAAACCACTTCGTCTTGCATTTGTTGGAAATGTAATTCAACTTAAACCATTACGTCTTTGTTTTTGTTGTGTACGTAATCGAACGGTAAATCCTCCCCCCCTCGCGTGAACGCGCATTGAGCTGCGCTTCCAACGAAAGCGATCGTATTCTATATAAAACGCTTATTAAAACTATAAAGCGAGCTAATTATAACAATTGGAAGATCCTAGTCTTTATAACGCGGTTATTTAAACAATAAAGTGCGATCGTATTCTACAAAATGCGTTTGTTACCGTGGATGAAAAAGTCACGCGAGGGTGTGGGTGTTGCGTAGGAGTCGGATTTGGGCACAACACCGGCTCGGGAGCTTTTATACCCGTGGTCCACACGAGAAAATGACGCAGAAATGACGCGATGAGGAAGCGGAACAGTCGCCGGCGTCTGTTTTGCGGGCATACCACCGATGAACAGCGGGTTAGCCAATTTTGCGCATTTTCCATCCCGGGCAACCACGGGCAAAAAAAAAAAACGCAAAGTTTTAGCCGTGATTCAGCCGCAAACGGCTGTCTGACCGGCCCCTTACTCTTTTCACTTCTTTCCAGAACACTTTTCTCCTTTCCTCAAATTTCACTCCTATCTTTCGTCACCATTCATCATTTGCTTTCCTTTTCGCTGCTTCCACTGCCGCTTTTACCAACTTTTTCTTCACTTTATATCTTTCATACGTATCGCCACTCTTATCTTGCAGCCACTCCTCAAAGGCACATCTCTTTTCTGTCACAGCCTCTGATACCTCATCATTCCACCAGTCACTTCCTTTCCTAATACCTCGACCAACTTTTTTCATTTCACACACTTCTTTTGCACTCCTCTTTTGATCGCTGCTTGGCTCTGTGGCTGGGACCTTAACTCAGTCTCTTGGCTGAGAGCAAGTGTCTCGGCCCCTTGGCTTTGTAGCGTATTATGATTTGACCGATAATGGATAATTGATAAAGAATATGGAACAATAAACCTTACAGTTAAAAGTTAAAAAAAATGTTTTGTACAAGACGCACCTGACTATAAGCCGCATGTGCCCACATTGAAGCATGATATATTTACAAGAAGAGTTTTAATAATATACAGTACCTTACCCCATTAACTTTCCGACGTCCCGCCGACGGCCACCAAACTTTAGATAAACAAATACGTGTCTGTACGATGTCACCAGTCACTGAAAAACGCCATACCACGTATAATTGGAAAGCTTAAACTCTTGAGATTCAAGATATGATGACCATTTCAAAATATAATAAGAGAATATATAAGAGAAACATCACGATAACATTAAGATATCTAAAAACCATAAAGCCGGCATAACTGGCCGTCTTTAACTTCTTTAAATGTTTTCATAAATGCCTTCATTACATCAAGCACAATCCATGAATCCAACTGTATAAAATACTTACTCCAAAACACACGATAGTGCCGACAGATAAATAAGCCTCTGCCTTAAACATTTCTGCTTCATTGAACGTTGGTTTTTGTAAGCCATTTGTTTCGCCACATTATTTCTGTTTACAAATCGTAAAAATTATTCCTACAAAAGAAGTTAGCACTCCCCTTTCGATTGACACCTTTTCCATGATGCTTTGTTCATGCTAGTTTTATTCATGCACAAAGCACAAAATTGCATGAAACTTGCGTCTTCTTCGACACATATTCCACGTGTCTCACTCCGACCTTTACTCCTCGGGCGCCCCTGGTGGCTGTTCGATAAAATACATAAATCGCCCGCATCGTTTTATAAGCCGCAGGGTTGAAAGCTAAGGAAAAAAGTTTGCCACATATAGTCCGAATATCACGGTACGTACTAAGTATGTGATGATGTCCGTACTAACGGACTGTAAGGCTATTATCGTGTACAATATTATTTCAAAAACTAGTATTTTTTTGTTCATGTTCTTTGTAAGGCCATTTTGGGAATTACTATTTCTACTTTTACATCTGTTAAGTAAACTTTGATGGTATGACAAAACACAACACCAATTTTGTTAAATTCCTGTCTGTTCAAAAAAACATTTGTTGTCGAACAATCAGAGAACAGTGGAACAGGAATGGCAAATCCACTTGTTGATTATCATCCTAAAATTATTCAACAAAGGTCAGGTTTCATTGAAAATCCTTTCTTTAAAGAAAAGTGATCATGTATTTTTCTTTTTTTCACTTCAGTAACAACTTCAAATGGTGGTAATCTACAGTAAGTATGCTGTAGTCGGCAGGTCATTATCGGATCTTACTAGTGCCTAAAAAATGTGATCACAGGCAACCACAACCATGTTATATGTATTTTTTATCTGAGAAAGAAGTAAATGAACAAGGGTCAAGCAATGTCAGTGAAAATCAAGACTTTAATGAAGAGGAAAAATACTTTAGACAGATGGCCGTCTCATTTGCTGATGACACAAGATCCCACTGCAGACGTTGTGAGCCCTGCCACTTAGCGCTTCAATCCAAAATCTTTAATCTCTTTAACATACAATATCTTCATATTTCTGTCAATTTGTCTTCTTTGCTTTCTTCTCTGAATTGGCAACCTCGTCTTCCCTACTTCATCCGTTTGTTTCCTCTAATGGACAACGCTAATGCTCATTATCAGCAAAGCACGTGTTCCAAAGATTGCTTCCTGCAGCTGTGGGATACACCACAGCTAAGATCATCTATCTTGGATGCCATGGTTTCAATACTTTCAAAATGGTAATTTTAAAGTGGTAAATATGACCTAAATAACACATATCCCAATATGTTAAGCCTTTATACAATAAACTGTAGGTATCAAATATTTATATTTAGTCAAGTCAAGTCAAATTTATTTATATAGCCCTTAATCACAAAAATGTCTCAAAGGACTGCACAGGATTACAGTTACAAAATTACACAATTAAATGATCTTAAACCAGCATGCGGGCAAGGAAAAACTCAAAAACCTCAGTGTGAGGAGAAAAGAGAAACCTGGAGAAAGGACCTCACATTTGTTAATCCCCCTTCCAGGATTGACCAGGGTGAATTACAATTAGCATTACTGTACACATAATAGTAAACATTAGGTAAGATGTTGAAAATGTCCGGAAAGTGCATGACATCACATCAACGACGCCCCCAGCCTACAAACCAGTCCAGAAAGTCTATGACGGCCATGACGCTGCCTCCCGTCTCTGCCAGCTGGTAAATGCAGGGGTTGACATGCTGCAGGTCAGACGCCGGTCCGCTGACCCATCCCAAATCATCCATCTCCTTCGTATCAGCCAGGCAGGCGTCGGAAAGAGACAGGACAAAACAGAATATGAGGTGGGCATCAATCATATGCTTTGGAATAGTAGTGTGTCTTAAGCCTTGATTTAAAAACTTCCGTTGAGGTTGCAGATCTTATCTCCAGAGGCAGGGCGTTCCATAACACCGGGGCCCGGATGGAGAACGCTCTCGAGCCCGCAGACTTCTTGGCTCTCGGAGTCACGGGTAGACCGGCATTTTCCGAGCGCAGACTCCGTGCAGGAACATAGGGGGAAATCAAATCGGAGAGATAAGAGGGTGCAAGCCCATGCAAACATTTATATGTTAATAAGAGAACCTTAAAGTCACATCTTAAGTGGACTGGGAGCCAGTGCAAGTTGGCCAATATAGGAGTAATATGCTCAAACTTTTTGGTCCTAGTCAAAAGTCTAGCTGCCGCATTCTGAACCAGCTGCAAACTTTTAATGCTAGACATCGGGAGACCAGAAAGCAATACATTACAGTAATCAAGCCGAGAAGTAATAAACGCATGAATTAAAATCTCTGCATCTGATTGGGACAGCATCGAACGAATCTTCGCAATATTACGGAGGTGGTAGAAAGCTATTCTAGTAATATTTTTCACGTGTAACTGAAACGACAGATTAGGATCAAATATAACACCTAGATTTTTGACCGAGTCACTATGGGTGATATTACATTTGTCTAGGTTCAGGGTAGTGTTTGAAAACAACTGACGACAGTGAGCTGGACCAATAATCAACATTTCAGTTTTTTCTGGGTTAAGGCGTAAAAAATTATTTGACATCCATCTTTGAATCTCAGTAAGGCAAGCCCCCAGATTTCTAAAACTTAAATGTCCAGTTTTTTCCAGTGGCACATACAGTTCAGTGTCATCTGCATAGCAATGAAAGCTAATGTTATACTTGCGGATAATGTCACCAAGCGGGATCATATAAATACTAAAAAGAAGGGGGCCAAGTACAGAGCCTTGAGGAACACCACAAGGGACATTAGATTGTTTAGAGGTCAGATTGCCATAGTTAACACATTGCATCCTGTCTGACAGGTAGGACCTAAACCACGAGAGTACAGTTCCTGAGATACCAATGCGTTCTAGACGAACCAATAATATGTTGTGGTCGACCGTATCAAAAGCAGCGCTGAGATCCAGCAGCAGTAACATTGATGAGGCACCAGAATCTATTGTTAAAAGGAGATAATTGGTTACTTTAGCAGTAGAATGATTTGCCCTAAATGCTGACTGGACAATTTCAAAAAGGTTATTTTCTGACATGAAGTCATTTAGCTGCTGTGCAACGACCTTTTTAAGTAATTTCGCAAAAAATGGCAGATTTGACACTGGCCTATAATTACCTAGGCTTTCTGGGTCAAGGTTAGGTCGCTTAAGCGTGGGTTTAATGACGGCAGACTTGAAGGCTACAGGAACAATACCCGAGGATAGCGATATATTAATAATATTTAAAACTGATGGTCCTAAGATCCCAAACAGATCCTTCACCAGTGAAGCTGGAAACGGATCAAGCAGGCACGTAGTTTGTTTGGCCCTACTGACCATCTGTGTTAGATTATCAAGGGACAAATCATTGAAACTGGACAACCGCTGACACAGTCCATACCTAACACCTCCATATCTTTGATATAGGAGGAGGAAACAGAGCTGATCCAACGACTTAAAAAAATGAAAGTAATTTTGGCAGAGACAAGTTCAACCTTGCCTCTTCTGGTCAAGGGAACTATTTAGTTTTGTGCTAGAATCACTGATCTTTTGCCGACCAAAGACGCAGTCAGAACTCTCATATCTAAAAAAAGCTTTTTCTTCCCAGTTCTGTTCCAAATGTTTGTCATTCCAGCACTTCTTTGAAGGGTATTTTTTTTAAAAGGTTTACTTCATTAAAAGTTTTCTTCGTCCCGCTCCCTTTCAGGCATTCTGTTATCCATCCATCCATTAACTGCACCGCTTATCCTCAGTAGGGTCGCAGGGTGCTGGAGCCATCCCAGCGATCTTCGGGCAGGGGGAACCCTCAACTGGTAGCCAGCCAGTCACAGGGTACACAGAGACAGACTATCCACCGGTTTATTCACACGTAGGGACAGTTTGGACCGGCCAATTAAGCTGACATGCATTTTTTTGAAATGTGGAAGGAAACCGGAGTGCCTGGGGGAAGCACGGGGAGAGCATGCAAACTCTGCACAGGAAGGCTGGTAGCTGGATTTCTTCCCATGACCTCAGAACTGTGCTGCCGCATTCTGTTATGACTTAGGTCATATTTCCAAAGAATGTAACTGCTTGCAATTATTGAATAGATGAAATGAATAAACGAAACACAAATCCTAACGCTAGAATGCAGGGGTCAGGAACATTTTTGACCCTAAGGCCCTTTAAGCCAAATATTTTGATTTGGAGAGAGTGACGCACTATACATTTTGGGACAAAATTCAAGAAAAAAAGCCAATCCCGCTCTTCTGACAAAACTTCATTTTATTTCACTGAGTGACGTGTGTGATGATTTGATCAAATCTATAAAATATTACAATGTGTCCCATATCAACAAATATCCAACTTAAAATTTGTCACCCACCCACAGTTAAGATCGTTGAGACTCATTTTGACCACCTTTTTTTTTAAATAATGGTTTTGAAACAAGGTGCAAGCAGATTTCTTTTGTAAAAATGTCAAAAAATACTGCAAACAAGAAGGGTACCGAAGAATTTACCTTTGGCGCAGAAGGCGCTGGGCGAGAGAGAGCACTATTTGTGCGGAGATCAGCCCACCCTTAGCACTCACCCAATCAATCTTTTTCAGGTGTTTGCAGTTTGTTCTGTGGGTTTCCATCATAAAGTGACTCAACATTGAACATACATTGTTTAACTCATTAAGTGCCATTACGTATAAATACGTTTTCAGAAGCATGGTCCCCTGAGTGATTACACTGTAGGGCAGTATGTATGACCATATGAAAAGTGATGAAAGTGTAGATAAGTACAGACTGTTAATGCTTCAACACTTTGTTCTTACTAAAAAAAAGATGATGAAGTGCCTTTGCAACAGTCAGGACGAAGAGAGATGACATTTTCTGCACCCACACGATTGCCATGACGACCCGAATCATGTGGTCACGTCTGCAGGAACATCTGGGGGCATGAAAAGTTCATGCATCGTTCATGCATAACTTCAGTATTCTTTTGATTAAATGCTATTTAGCAAGCAAATTGCCCCTGTGTTTATTGAAAGCATTGTTTAGATATTGTAGGTATCAAAAATATGAATTAAAAAAGCACCAAAGTGAAACTTCTGCTGAAATGCATCCTTTAATAAGAACTGTTTTTCTTTGACTTTTTCTTGGAAGCAAGTATTTTCAAAAACGTAACAATGCTCAACTGTTTTTTAGTAAACAATTCTCAAAGCTAGAAACATACTTTTCTCCAATAACAGATTCAGATTCAGATTTACTTTATTGTCATTCGTGTACACGTGTATACAGAACGAAATGTCGATACATCTGACCCGCACAGTTTCTTTGAGCGTCAGCCGGGATAGATAAGATTAACCATGTCTTCGTCAGAATTTTGGCGCAGCAGTTCGTCATCTCGCGGTTCGATGCCTCTTCCAGTTGTTAAATGGTCCAGTTTATTGTCCAGAGAGCGAATCTTAGAGGGGTTAGCCTTTAGCCTAGCTCAGGGGTCGGGAACCTTTTTGACTCAGAGAGCCATAAAAGCACAATTTTTGGAAATGTGTTTCAGTGAGAGCCATATAATATATTTTAAGACTGAATTCAATTAAATGTGAGCATAACAAGCGTCTTAATTTATTATTTTAAATAATGAGGTTATAATACTCACCATTAATGCGTCTTCTGGTGCTGCATGGATTTGCTGATGGTTTTGTAGTCTGGTTGGTACTTGGTGAGTTAAAGCTTCATGCAGGCCTTCATCCGTTAAATGTGATCGTAGGTTGGACTTGATGTTTTTGAGATGTGAAAATGACTGCTCACATGAATACGTCGATCCAAACATTGTCAATACACCAATACTCACACGCCTCAGTGTGTGGTATGTGACTGGAAGCGCGTTCCAAGCTTTGTGAATCAGCTCGTCTTTGGATTGAAGTTTGTCCAGTTCTGTCCTCATGTGCTTGCTCGCCAACTCCGCTTTCTGTCGTGCAATTCTTTCCAATTCTTCATTCAGTGATTTGAACTTGCTCATCCTCATCTCTGAGGCCTTCAGGTCAGCCACTTCTGCTTCAAAATCTACCAGGGAGACATCAGGAATGCAACTCAGGTCGGCTGTGTTCAGTGAACACTCGTTTGGATGGGTGGTGAACTTAATAAGACCACAGTGCTCACGAAATTCTCCAAAGTGCGCTTTGAACGACTGGAGGAGACCGGATGTGAAGCCAGCTAGCTGGTGGAGATGTTTTGAGCGGGCTCACTTGTTGTGTATGCCTCTGTAAACTCTGTTTTTCGAAATGTAGTAAGCGACCTGTTTCAAAATCCTTGATCAAGAGCTCCAGCTTGTTTTCAATAGCAAACACAACGTGTTGAAGGAATAACACTGTATTTCCAACGCCTTGCACTTTAACGTTGAGCTGGTTTAGATGTTCGGTAATATCGACGAGATAATAAAACTTGAGGAGCCACTCAGGATGCTCGTTGCCTTTCGTTTCAAGAAAAATCCGTATTTCGTTGAGGCAAGCCGTAAAACGGCTGAGCACCTTTCCTCTTGACAACCAGCGCACATTGCTCTGCAAAAGCAGACCGTGCAAAGGGGGCATGGCGTGTGTCGAAGTGCCGCTTAACATTCGACTGTTTCATCGATGCAATTTTGTCATAGCAAATTAGGCATACCTCTTCACAAAGGCAAATTCTTCGGGCTGTTCGTCCTGAAATGTACGATATTCATCATCTTTCTTTCGTTTCGCCATCTTCTCCGTCGAAGAGTTAGCTTTGAGCTAATGACCAACGGCCAAGTGCCAATGGGCGCAAAAGGGGGCGTGTACCTGTGCCCCCCAGTAACGGCCAACATCGGGTATTATCATCCAATTAAAATAGACAATCGCTCGTGCAACTGCAACTCTGCACAAGACATGATCAATAGAAAATCGATGGATGCATTTAAGCAAACGATAATTTTTTTAAACCCAAATCTGCGAGCCAGATTTGCGAGCCATATGTTATCATCAAAAGAGCCATATCTGGCTCGCGAGCCATAGGTTCCCGACCCCTGGCCTAGCTGTTAGCCCGGCCCGCTTCGTCGAGGAGTTAGCCTTTAGCCTAGCTGTTAGCCCGGCCCGCTTCTTCGTCACGCCGCTGTCTTGCCACTCTGCTTCGCTGCTTTGTAGGCCGCTGGTCTTGTAGGTCTTGTTGACATAGCAGTCCGTGGCTAATAAACACTCCCGAGTGGTCGTAGCACCGAGCGCTTGATGTCGAGTGGTCGTAGCACCGAGCGCTTGATGTCCTCGTTCGGCGGTCACGCCGCTGTCTTGCCACTCTGCTTCGCTGCCTTGTAGGCCGCTGGGTCTTGTCGACATAGCAGTCCGTGGCTAATAAACATCGAGCGCTTGATGTCTGGATGATCGCATATCCAGCAAAAAAAAACTGCAATCGTAACTTAATCTGCAGTTCGAGCCGACTTTGTGCGCCATCAAAACTGAGTCGAAGACTGGATCTTATGGCCGACGCGTAAAAAAAACGTTGCAAGTCGATGCAGCCGCAGCCATCAGGGCGCCGCCATCTTGAAAGAACAACAGGTGAGGGTTCAAGCTTTCTTTTCTGTGTTTATATAGCTACAGAGCTACATTTTCTTTAGACCTTAAAAAATGAGTTAAAATGGATAAAATTGCAGTTTGGGAGAAACATCTGGCCCTGAAAGAGTACTTAGTTTCTATATACAGGATTCCATAGAGACGTACACCATGACTGTAAACTGTAGCTGGGACTATGCCCTATATATTCTGGACCAAACCCAAGTGTTTACAATACTTCAGCGTTGCATATTCTGTGATTGGAACAATAGACAGTAGGTTAACATAATCATCTTTTTATCTCTGAGCCAGATGTACTCATGAAAAGAGCCATGCCTTGCGAGTCGTATGTTCCCGACCCCTGCCATAGTGCGAACATGGCTGAATAAAAACAAAAAAAAAAAACAACAAAGATTCACAAAAAAAATTTTGTAAAGGGTCCCCACAGTTGTATGGACTGAATGTACCCAGACCGTTTTCACAAGATGGGACGCTGGTTGGAGTGTGCTGAAATTCTTACAAATGGGTGATTGGGCCGAAATACAATTGTGATTGTGTTTTTAGTATGAAAAGGGTATTTTTAAATGAATAAATGCTCCAAAAAGACAATTGAGATGGTTCAATATCAACTTGATTCATATAGCACTTTAAAACAAGTTTTAGAATGTTTTATGCCTTTTAGTAATTTCTGGATGATTCTTGTCATCTTCAACTCTCCCCAGGTAAATGGAACTGCAGGATAGGAGTCGCTCCCCGTCTCGCAGGACCAGCAGGGTCGAGCAAGTGGTGGGAAGATGGCTGAGACGTTCCCGGGAATTGGGCAGCAGGTCTCACTCATTGAGCAGGTAAGACTAGTCCCTTGATCTTATAGCAGACACGTGTTCCCAACCACAATCGTTAGTTTCAGTAGGGAGGTACAAGCAAGGGTAAATCGATATTATTATATATTGCATCCATCCATTATCTACACTGCTTATCCTCATTAGGGTCGCGGGTGCTGGAGCCCATCCCAGCTATCTTCGGACAGTGGGCAGGGGACACCCTGAACAGGTTGCCAGCCAGTTGCAGGGCACACAGAGACAGACAATCCACACTCAGACGGACAACTTGCTCATTCATTTAGACAGACCCTCATTCAGACAGACCAATTAACCTGCCATGCATGTTTTTGAAATGTGGGAGGAAACCGGAATGCCCAGAAAAAAACCCATGCAGGCACTGGGAGAACATCCAAACTCCACACGGGGAAGCTGCGGTAGCTGGACTTCAACCCTGAACCTCTGCGCTGTGTGGCTGCACGCTAACCACCCAGCCGCCGTGCCCCCCTCATATATTGCAATGTTTGATGAAACTAAAGAAGCTAGCAGTTCATCTAAATCTGATTGCCAACTAATCAGAAAAACATTATTCAGGCAACCAGAGTATAACACAAAACACATTTCCAATGCTACTAAGGAATTCATTAAGACTGCTGGGAAACTCCAAGCACTAAAATAAAACTGGGAGGGGCTGGATTAAAGGCCTGGAAAAGCATCAAAAACAAAGAATGCGGCAGTCTGTTAGAGCCATTGCATTGTAGGCTTTGGTTTTTGCCACCATAGTTAGATATATTATTATGATATTAATATCTATTATTTGGTTTGGGTTTATTTAATGAGGTCAATTTTCATCCTTTTACAAATGGCTTGAATCTTATTCTGTCATGTCCCTAATTGCTTAACACATTAAAATGTTCAGGCTATCAAATAAAAGCTGAAATTCTGAACTTTTGTCGCTACGTTTTTTGGGGGTTTTGAATTCCGTCATAACAAAAGTATTGTCCCCCCCCCTTGCGCGTATGTTACTAAAATGACTTCTTATTTATTTTTTTGGGGGGGTGTAATATTACAGTAAAGTAAGGAGCATTTGCACCTTTTATACCTTGTAGAAATCACTTTCGATCAAGTTGGCAAAATGACACCACCTTTTCTTAACTGCCAATATAAATACCAGTGATGGACCGTACAATTCACTCCTAGGCCTTCAGCAAAGGTAAGATCTTTAGCCGTAGACCAACGGGCCTTAATAGTTTCGGTGCCTCTCTTTTTCTAAGTAACGCGTGTCTTAAGGAACACTTGCTGTGGTTCATGGTCCAATTTTCCTGTCAACTCTTGAAAAATATCTGTCAACGATGGCAAATATTTGATCAAAGTAACCCCTGCATACCCAGAAAAGATGTAACGTTTATACTGTCTTGTTTAACTTAGATTTTGCTACAAAAGACAGGTTTTAAGTGTTGCGTGTCCATGTGGCATGGGGCCCTTCGTTTTGTTGGATTCGTTTTGCCTCACAAAATGAGGGAGTTGCCCTCTAAAATGAAAAGTCCTCAGAGGAAAAGAAATCTAGCCTCCAGTTGGGAAAGATTTTTTTTCATCCAGGTGTGAGGTGGGTAAAAAGTACAGGGGGCATTTTGACCATTTTGGCCATGCGATGCTCAAATTATAAGGCATCCCCTATAGAATTATCCGGATTTAACACTTCTTAAAGGTCTGGAAATGTCATGTAAAAAGACCTATACTTATTCACTTCATCTGTTTCTTTAATACATTTATTTGTTTTATTTGCCCAATTTCGTTGTCACAATGACCAATTTCATTGTCACAATATGTTAACCCATTTTGTAACAATGACAATAAAGGTATATTCTATTCTATTCTATTCTATTGTTTTCTCAAACCACCGCATCGGTGACTTTCTTCTACAGATAAAGACAATTTCAATGTGAAAGACCTCATGCACTATTTAACATGCAGTGACTCAAAGAGGAAAAACTCAAAATCAATTATCAGTTTTTATTCATGTGTTTATGTTTGATTCCCTCAGGGACAGAGTTGCAATAGACGGAAGAACTGCAGAGTCCATAAGCACAGATCAGAAAAACCTCCCCTTCCGTTTGAATATTTCCATTAACCAAGACCCGCATTTCAAGTGTCATGGACTCACACTTTCCTCTCAGATACCCATTTTGGTACAGGAGGTCACCCAAGGTATGAGAATAAACATTCTAATGACCAGATACAAATGACTGCCTCCATATATTTAATAATTTCATAAACCGGTGTTGTTCTTCATTGGAATGTGCATTGTAGTTCACATCATGGTAACACGTCACACTATTGTAGTATATAACTTTGCTGACAACTTATGCATCCAGGTGGTCCTGCAGATGGCCGGCTCGTTCCTGGCGACCAGCTTGTGAAGATCAATAACGTTGCTGTCGATGACTTGACCCCTGAGCAAGCTGCTGAAATTCTTAGGTCTTTACTTTCACCAGTGCCTTTTCTTAACCAGCATGAGCAGCTATGTGAACACTGATTTCAGATTGAGTGTTTTCAATATTCATCGTTTTATTTACCAGCACCCCTTGATTTTCCCTCCTAGAGAGTGTCAAGAATCATTGACTGTGACTATACTCAGAAGCATGCTGGTAAGTCACAAAGTATGCACACATCTTTATGAACATCAGGCAATGAACCTTAAATGTGTAAATGTCACATGAAAGTGATTCCTAATTTTTACTTCGATCTTTAAAGCAAAACTGACACAAATAATGAAAATGAATACAGTGGAACTTTCTGATTATGAACTTTCATGTGTCTAATAAAAAGCAAAGCTTCAACTAACTTATTAGAGGGAACATTTAGATTGATTTAATATTTGTCTATAAAGTTGCAGTGTAAATAGTATGTGACCAACCAAAAACGTTTTCCTGTAAATACATTTCAACACTAATGTCTCGTCATTTCATCATCATAATGTTGGAGAAAATGAGTTTTTCTTTTGCACTATACAATTTCCACACCGCACCCCGGCAAACCACTTGGCCAGCGATGGTGTAAACAGCCAGCTTGTTTTTTCCAGGACACAACAGTTGGTGGGCAGGATAATTTCTGCTTGTACAACCCTTGGATCAAATGAATGCAAACAAGCCATATGTACCGTAAATTCCGGACTATAGAGTGCACCTGATTATAAGCCGCACCCATGACATTCTAAGGGGAAAACCGATTTTGTCCATACACAAGCCGCACCTGTATATATGCCGCATGCACCCACATCAAATAAACACGAAATAAATCCAAGACAAACCAAGTCCCGCGATTGCAACTAGATGTCTTTCATTGAAGCACACAGTCCAAAAGTCACAGCCGCCAAAATGAATGTAAAATGATATAGGTACTTAAAATTTGTTGCAGACCTACAGATTCTGGGTGCCCGTTGATAGTAATCCAAGGAAAAAAAGTGTATATTTCCAAAGGTAAGGGTGGGAAAAATATATATCCATTTTTGTCCGCCGTGTCCACAAAAACTCACCTTTACCGGTCCCCACTTTCCCATCCCTCTTTTTTAATTTGCTTGTGCAGAATAAGTGTCTCAAATAAATACAAATAAATACATTACAAAAATATACAGTGGCAAATACATATTACACATATTTACAAAGAAAGACGCTACATCGAGAGAGTTTTCAAAGCTTTAATAATAATAATATAACTTTCATCCTAAACTGTGCCTTTGGGAGGTAGCCTCACGCTACTAAACAAGACGCTCACATACCTGCAAATTGGTCTGTTAGGGAAATAAATGCCGTAATCGTCGGTATACTATTCGCTTTCCTTCCCTGGTTATGACATCTAAGTCGTCTTTCTCAACGTCGGATAGAATCTTAATCACGATGACGTCGTTCCACGCTCCCTTATTTCGATATAACCCAGCAATGTGCTCGTTTGCTTTTAACATGGAAGCTGCGTCATAAACCTTATTTTGTGCAATTTGCATGATGAGGGTATGTTTACGCTCAAAAGTTGTGATCTTCCTCGGCGCATATATTCCACCGGTCTAAATCTTACTTCTAATACTCGAGCGCCGCTAGCGGCCGTTAAAAAAGTTACATAAATTGGCCGCATCTCTGAATAAGCCGCAGGGTTGAAAATTTGGGAAAAAAGTAGCGGCTTATAGTCCGGAATTTACGGTAACTTGCTTCAGGCTTTCCAATTTGTCTGTTCTTTCGTTTACATTAAACGAGATGTAACATATCCATTTGTATCGTGTGTGTATATATATATATATATATATATATATATATATATATATATATATATATACATAAGACTCCTCTAGAGCCTTTTTTTCACAATACCAGTGCGCATTTTACCAACCCGGAAGAGTCACATAAAGTCAATTTGTAACCCACACAGATCGTTTCCCTCAAGGGCTTCAATGCATCTCCGAGATTGGGTTGGTAAAATGCGCACTGGTATTGTGAAAAAAAGGCTCTAGAGGAGTCTTTAGCACTACAGTGGCTGAATATGAATGCATCGATTTAAACTGCACATATAAACTAGTTACTGGAATTCCTAGTTCTAGAACTCCTCAAATTAAATCATCTTTTTAACAAATGTGATGCTTTTGTATTATGCAAACACAATGACAATTTCAATATGGCATATTGGCAAAATTCCTGGTACTCAATAAAAGATTGTTTAGGCTCTTCTGAAGTGGGTAGAATGGAAGAGACCAGTCAATTGGTAAGGGAGGTTTTTTTTTGTTATTCCTGACCATGAACTTGCAGTGGCCGAGGTTTTATTGACGACTGTGTTTACTAAAAGAAAAAGAAAAAAAAACATGCATCGTGAACAACGTCAAATGGTGCCTGAATTTTTTGTCAAGTCATAGTTTGTACTCATGATATGATATTTTTTGTTACTTGTGTCCTTGAACTTCTCTCGCTTAACATGTATACTATATATGTTTGACCCTATGTACATCATAAAATGCAACGTACAAGGTTGAGTAGTATGTTTTTATTAGCAATAAACCTATCAATCATTGTGTCATATAGGTTTGCGTTTGAACCTCATACTGCACAGCTCTGCTTCCACCAAGGTCTCCCCACTATATATACTGGACTGTCTCAGAAAATTAGAATATTGTGATAAAGTTCTTTATTTTCTGTAATGCAATTAAAAAAACAAAAATGTCATACATTCTGGATTCATTACACATCAACTGAACTATGTCAAGCCTTTTATTATTTGAATATTGCTGATTTTGGCTTACAGCTGAAAAAAACTCAAAAATCCTATCTCAAAATATTAGAATACTTCCTCAGACCAAGTAAAATAAATAATTTTATAACAGCAAAACTAAATCAAACATTTGAAAATGTCCATTGATGCAGTCAGTACTTGGTTGGGAATCCTTTTGCACGGATTACTGCATCAATCCGGCGTGGCATGGAGGCAATCAGCCTGTGGCATTGCTGAGGTGTTATTGATGCCCAGGATGCTTCGATAGCGGCCTTCAGCTCATTTGCATTTGTAGGTCTGGTGTCTTTCATCTTCTTCTTAACTATACCCCACAAATTCTCGATGGGGTTCAGGTCAGGGGAATTAGCAGGCCAATCAAGGACAGTGATGCCATGGTCAGTGCACCAGTTACTGGTGGTTTTGGCACTGTGGGCAGGTGCCAGATCATGCTGGAAAATGAAATCCTCATCTCCATAGAGCTTTTCAGCAGATGGAAGCATGTAGTGCTCTAAAATCTCTTGGTACACAGTTGCATTTACTCTGGATTTGATGAAACACAGTGGACCAACACCAGCAGCTGACATGGCTCCCCAAACCATTGCTGACTGTGGGAACTTCACACTGGATTTCAAGCAACTTGGATTTTGCTCCTCTCCAGCCTTTCTCCAGACTCTGGCGCCTTGACTTCCAAATGAAATTCAAAACTTGCTTTCGTCTGAAAAGAGGACTTTGGACCACTCTGCAACTGTCCAGTGCTTCTTCTCCATAGCCCAAGTCAGACGCTTCTTCCGTTGTCTTGAGTTCAGAAGTGGCTTGACCATGGGAATACGGCTATTGTAGCCCATTTCCCGGACACGTCTGTGAACTGTGGCTTTTGATACCTGGACTCCAGCTTCAGCCCACTGTCTTTGAAGCTCCCTCAAATTCTGGAAGCGGCTCTTCTTCACAATTTTGTTAAGGCTGCGGTCATCTCTCTTGGTTGTGCAGCGTTTCCGGCCACATTTTTCCCTTCCAACAGACTTTTTGTGGATATGCTTTGAAACTGCACTCTGTGAACAGCCTGCTCTTTGAGAAATTTCTTTTTGTGTCTTACCCTCCTGATGGAGGGTATCAATGATGGTCCTCTGGACAGCAGTCAGATCAGCAGTGATTTAGTTTACTGAACCAAGCTGAGTGTTTTTAAGGCTCAGGAAACCCTCGCAAGGTGTTTCGAGTTAATTAGATGATTCAGGTGATTAGTTGAATAGCCTACTTGTATACTTTTTCATGATATTCTAATATTTTGAGATAGGATTTTTGAGTTTTCTTAAGCTGTAAGCCAAATTCAGCAATATTAAAATAATAAAAGGCTTGAAATAGTTCAGTTGATGTGTAATGAATCCAGAATGTATGACATTTTTGTTTTTTTAATTGCATTACAGAAAATAAAGAACTTTATCACAATATTCTAATTTTCTGAGACAGTCCAGTATATATATATATATATATATATATATATATATATATATATATATATATATATATATATATATATATATATATATATATATATATATATATATATATATATATATATATATATATATAAATCCCTGATGATTGTAGTGGCATGTCCACTTCATCTGTGTGTATGAGGGTTGGGATGTGTGTATTCGCGTTTGAGCAGCCAAGATTTGCTCTTCAATAACCATCCTCGTAACAAATGAAGAAGAAGACTGCTAATTTCACATGGTTAAGTCTCAATAATAGAATCAACACGGATCTTATTTTATTTGTGGTTTTCCCTTTTAATATATTACTTTGCGTCAGGCATGTCCAACTCAGTTAGGCTCTGCAGCTGGATCCAAACGTTCTGTTTTCAGGGCGGGGCTGGATCAGAAAAATAATGTCAACTCAAATTATTTAGCTTTGTTTTTTAGTGTTGAACTTTTTCATTCAGACTACTCTTTAGTAGCCTACCCTACTTATTAGAATCAGAGGTGACACGGGAAGTTTTCTAAGCATGAAACATTATTTCACAAACAATGGGCATGATTTTCATGTTTGCCACTGAATGTGTTTATTTTTTACAGTTGAATGAATGCAGTTTTACACCTGAACCAACTCGCTTTGCTATACAAATTTAAGTTGGAACTATAAGATATATATTTTTTTCCTGAATTGTCATACTGGTTTGATCAAGTACTAAGGGAGCTGGGCCTACTAAATCTGAGAATATCTTCTCCGCGTCCAGCCCTTTCGTTGCACCGGGTTTAACAGAGGAGGTTGCACACGCCGGTCGGGTTAGCAGTCGCCTAAAAGCAGTGCGGCTGGGTCATTGCCAGCAGGGTTCCATGGGACTCTAGGCGGCGTATTCCGTAAAAGCGCAGCGTTTCCAGTCCACGTCCTGTGCCCCCACAGTGCCCTTCTGATCTAGCTGCCATTTCAATCCGGCCGCCCTTGGATTGTAAACTTAGTTACCGGGTACGCAACACCAGAGTAAGAGTCAATAAGTCCGCACCATATATCTAGATGGACACATAACATTGCGCTTTGCGAATGTCTTCCTGGTACTAACTAGTTCAGTCTGCATGCTAGATGCCAGCTTTTTTACACATTTACTGTCATCTAGTGGCCGAAGAAACATTTGGGTTTACATTTACATTTTTAAAAAAGCTAGAAATTACCTAAAGACTTACTTCTTTTTACCCCTTCAAAAATGTATGGCGGGCAAGATTTATTTATCCAACAAGCCGGGTGTAGAGCGTGGGTCGTATGTTTGACATCGCTATTTTTGGTGTATATATGTAAAACATTTGCTGCAGCTACAGCCTTGACACATAAAAAGCATCAATAACACTCTCATAAAATCACACTATTATTTAGGACTATAGCCACATTTTACTCATCAAAGTTCATTTTCTTCTATCAACAAATCTGTCCTTTCTTTAAGGAGACTTTTTAAATTACTCTGTCATACATATTATCCAGTTCCATCGATACATTCTTTTTTAGGCCCATCAAAGATAATGCTGAATTGTGAGCCTGTTCTAGATAGATAGATAGATAGATAGATAGATAGATACTTTGTTCATCCCCGAAGGGAAATTCACATTTCCAGCAGCATCCCTGAGCTGAGAACAATCGAGAACAATCGAAAATAACACGGGAGCTGCTGGAGTGGCTGCCATTCGTGACGGCGCCGGAAGAAAAGATTCAATTTGAATCATGTACAAACAAACAAACAATTGAATCATGTACAAACAAACAAACAAACAAAATATTCATGTTTCAATAAGTGGAGTGTTAATAAAATGGGGGGAAAATAATACTGATATAACCAGGTAAAACTAATTTTAAGTTACCTGTCCAAATGAATGTTGTGCCATCTCACCTTTCCCACTCTCTCTGTTCTGTCATATTTCTGGCATAAGTTTTTATTCAATTTGGAGCTGAAAATGTCAGTTCGACAGAAGTATAGGATATGGGAAAACTTTTTGTTTTGATACTTCTATAACCCTCCATTAGGCTAGCTAAATATAGTTTGTGAAACTGCTTACGTTTCCTTACACCTTTTATAAGGCCCTGGCTTTGCCAATTCAAAATCTTTTTGGCTAAACCAGGAGGTGTAGCTTATGTTATGCCTCAGGGACTTCAGAACTGATTTTGAAGGCCTCAGGGTAGATTTCTCACCCTGGCAACAAGTAATGGACTAAATGTGATTGGTCAGATGCTTAAATGATGGGGGGGTGAGGTTCAAACAGAGTTGCTGGATACAACCGGAATGTTTGATGTTTGATCTTACATTACACATAGTCCAGTATTTTTTCCGAATTGCTCAGTCCACAATTAAATGGATTTGGGAGTACAGTCCATTAACATGCCCGATTAAAGTCGCCGTCGACGATAAAGCTCCGTTGGGGTGTGCAAGCTGCTGTTTATTGATAGCAGCGGGCAGGAGATTTAGCGCTATGCTAACGTTAGCATCCGGTGAAACGGTAGCGGTGTAAAGTAAACAGCAAACACAAAGACCACAGTTAACTCTCCCGGTACATAGAAGGGTCTGCATGATACTGCTAGAAACTCCATATCGAGTGAGCAGTGTGGGTCAATGGTTCGGCTGTTATTGTAGCGCGTAGTCTCCAACCCCTGTTTTTACCGGAGTCTTCGTCTCGTTCGAGCCGGTGATGTAATGCGGCGTCAGGAAAGCCAAGACTCCGTGATGACAAAAAAATACTCCGATTCCGGACGTTGTTGGTGGCGATCCGCAGCTCAAATTCACTCATTGTGGACGATGGATCTGGCGTTGGTTGAACATGCTTGGGAGCGCTGGTCTGTGTGGTCGCCTTCTTAGCTCAGACCCGACTGTCAGCCTTTTCCTTTTGCTCCGTCGTTGTCAGCAGGCAGGCAGATCTTCCAGGGAGATCCGGTGGTCTCTGTATATCCCTCGGGATGTAGTGGATATTATTGTATATGCGAAGGGAGTCGAAGGGAAAATATGAGGGATCAGGGGACACTAAAAAACAAAAGACGAACTGGAGCCCGTTCGCACAATGACGCACAACATATAATTGCAGTTGAATGAATCGTTTTATCGTCCTTATACAAAGTAAAAATAAAATCGGAGAACATTCGTCAAAGGCAAGCGCAGCTTGAGTTATGAGCGAAGAGCCCACACTTACTTCAACACCCATGTCCCATCCATCCCATCTGGGCTTTAACACCCCACGACCCACACGTGGAAATCTGAACGCTTGGACCCTCGCCATACCGTCATGGACGTTAAAGCCCTGCCGCCTGTGGGTACAGCACCGAGCGGCTGACTAGTTCTTCACTAGCATTGGGTGTCCTTGGCACCGAGCAGCTGGCTAGTTGCGCACTAGCATCTAGTATCCACGATCTTGAGACGCGATGATTAAAACACAGGAGTCCAGAATGGAGCGTTTTCCCACAAGTTGTAACCGCACGTTATCCGTTTTATGGGTAATGGATCTGGTGTTGCTGATGCCGCGGGGTAGCTTGCGAGGGTTGCTATGTAGCTTAGCCGTAGAGAGAACAACTTCTCTCTGACGTTGCCTCAGTCGTATCTAAATCCCGATAATAATTTACGGAGCACCCTTTGGTGATCACCATTTTCTGTGGTCTTCTGACTTTCCCTAGAGTTCGATTTTAATTAATGAATATATTTTCCATGTAACGAGCTGCTAAAATCTAGCTTTTTGTATGCTTCCTGGTTCGTTTTGGGAGGCAGCACCTGCCCGCTGTTTGACTGACAGCCCAAAACAGAGCGCTCTCCCTAATCAGTCCCACCCTGCTAGATTCCCACAAAGAGAGAAAATGGCTTGCCTCTAAATGTGACTTTAATGCTCACAAGTATGCAGCCTTTGTACTGTCCATTTGCATTATCTAACAGTAAATGTTAATACAATACAGATCTTGTTTTTCCCAACCTTGCTTATTTTTCAGGGCCCAAAATCATCATTCATCACACCTGAGAAGCGGGCCAAGCTAAAGTCCAATCCTGTTAAAGTTCGCTTTGCTGAGGAGGTGGAGGTCAATGGGCACTCTCAGGTTAGTGTGAAAACAATATCTAGTTATAGTACTACTTCACCGATGTTCTTCTTTTACTAATTCCTTTCAAAAAATGCCAGATCAGCATGACTGGTTATCTCAGAAGCTATGACAAACTGTCAGTTTCATAACATAAACAAACCACTGACAGACAAATATCATAGTCAGTGATCAAAAGAACAAACTATCAAATTGGCTCTATTAGTGCACGACCATTTCATTACAGGTAGACAAACTTTTGTCATAGTGCAAGAAGTAATAATTGGGTCAAAAATGTTGTCAATTGATTTTGTTCAGGCATGAATCTGTGTTTGTATGCAGTGCGTTACTTTTTTTTTTATGACTGAAGCTTGGCTCTTGTCGCTCCCATTCTTTTACCAGATAAGAAACTAACTGGATGGGAAAAACCTCAAAAGCTAAAGTGCCCATTACTAATCCTTGGGAAAAAAATCCAATCGATATTGACCTCATCTCCTGATAATGGCAATGATTAACATGAGGGAGTAGAAAAGCCGAGTTAGGAAGAGAGATTTGTCCAGAAGAGATGGACTAAAAACAAAAATGGCAGACAAAATCATATGCAACTATGCCGTCTTCGGGAATTAATTCAAGAAATGGATAGAATGAATTTACTTTTCATCTTTCTTATAAAGGATAGTGTTAATGAAACATACAATGAATATAAAGAGTGACCTTTAAGGTTAATAACTAATATTGGCATTTGATGAACAAAATTGAATTTTATGTGGGAACTAGTCATGCTAATTGCTTCACTAACATAGAAAAATATAAAACAGAACAACGGTGTAAAATCTGTTTGCAACCAGATTAGACATGACATTAGAGCTTTCCAGTGAGCAACAGGTCAAAAAGGTGGTGGCCAGGGTCAGAGGAGTCTTTTATTATGGGGTTGGCTCTGTTGCGGTATCGCAAGCCAGAAATCACCTCCAAAAACAACACAGTTAGTGTGTTAAATACATAAACAACGTGATAGAGGTCGTTCAGTCGTTTTTTTTTCAGACATATTGTTGAAATCCCTGAAGAAAACCGCAGGCAAACCAAAAGTAATGTGTAACCTCATGCAAAAATGGCACTACAGATCAAATATTTTTTATAATGTAAATATTTTCTGTTTTATGCATGGCGAGGTAGGAAGAGTCTATTTTATTCTTATTTTTATTTACTTTTCAATTTTGGGATTATTAGTATTCTAAATTCCATAATTAAACTGTTGGCATGTAGTGGCCTGAGCTGCTTAGCGTAAAATTTGGGCTATAAGGCTCACCTGACTATAAGCCGCACCAAGTACATTTTCTTAAGAAAAAAAAAAACATTTTATACCTACATAGGCCGCACCTTACTCTAAGCTGCATGTGCCCACATTGTAACATGACATATTTACATATAAAGACAGTACTCAGATAGAGTTTTGATGATTTACAGTACCTCAACCCCTTTACGTTCCAGACTTTTGATAAACAAATGTGTCTGTACTATGTCACCAGTCACTGAAATACATCATGCCATATATCATTGTAGAGCTTAAACTCTTGGGATTCATAATATATTTCCCATCAAATATATATGATGAAGAGAAAATATTAGTCTGAAATAAGATACCCAAAAACTATAAAGCCAGCATAACTCACCAGTATGTACCCAGGACCGCTTCTCAAATGTCCACTAAAATGGCTTTGTTACATTAAGGACAATCAATAGAATCCAACTGTGTAAAATGTTTACTCCAAATCACACATTAACCCCGACAGATAAATAAGACTCCTTTTTGTAATCCGTTCCTTTTGCCACCTTATTTCTGTTTACAAATAAACAGACTCGTAAAATTATTCCTAAAATGGTAGTTAGCACTCCCCTTTCGATTGACACCTTTTCTATGATGAGGGTTTTTTCATGCTAGATTTATTCATGCACAAAGCACAAAATTGCATTAAACTTGCGTCTTCTTCGACACATATTCCACGTGTCTCACTCCTACCTTTACTGCTCGGGTGCCCCTGGTGGCCGTTCGATAAAATGCATAAATCACCCGCATCGTTTTATAAGGCCACCCCTTTAGATAAAGTGCATAAATTGGCCGCATCGTTGTGTAAGCAAGCCGCAAGGTTGAAAGCTAAGGAAAAATGGTTGCCACTTATAATCCGAATATTACGGTACATACTAAGTATGTGATAATGGCCGTACTAACGTACTGTAAGGCTATTATCGTGTTCAATATAATTTCAAAAACTAGTATTTTTTCGTGAAACTATTGCAAATAAATTTGATTTGATCTGCGGTTGGCGGCACAGTAGCGCAGTGGTTGTAAATATGTGTAACCCATGTATAATATGTATTTGCAACTGTATATTTTTGTAATGTATTTATTTGTATTTATTTTAGACACTTATTCTGATATGTCTTGCACATGTGAACGAAAAATGAGGGGCGGAACAAACGTGGGGTGCCGGGTTTAAGTGGGGACCGCTAAAGGTGAGGGACAGACAAGGAAAGAAGAGGGGGTAAAAAGTTGGTTAAAGAAAAAGGGGTTGCGTCAGTAAATGTGTTCATCTGATACATTTTTCCCACCCTTACCTTTGGAAATATACACTTTTTTCCTTGGATTACTTTCAACGGGACCCAGACTCTGCAGGTCCGCATCAAACTTTAAGTACCGGTATCATTTTCCATTCATTTTGCCAGCTGTTTTTTTTTGGACTGTGGACTTAAATGAAGGACATTTAGTTTCAATTGCGGGACTTGAAGTCGGGTTTGGGTTAATTTTGTGTTTGTGTTACATGTTTAAATGTGGGCGCATGCGGCTTATATACCGGTGCGGCTTGTGTATGTACAAAATCGGTTTACCTCTTTACATGTGGTGGGTGCGGCTTATAATCAAGTGCGCTTTATAGTCCGGAATTTATGGTAATTATTATCAGTAATACCAGGTAAACAAATATGTAAGCAGCTCAAAAGAACAATTGTTGATTATTAATACTCAAGAAGTTTCAAATCTAAATTTCCAATAAGTAAACTATTTGTAATCAATGTATTGTATCAATTAGATTTTTCTTAGTTTTATCGGCTCGTGGTTGTGCATTTTCATTTTATTTATCAACCTAAATTAACTAAAAGTTATTGTTTTCTTTGAAAAAAGAAAAAAATCAGTTTTACATGTTTTAAAATGTTCCCTTTTACTGTGTCACCTCAAATACATGAATGTTTGTTTATTTGAGTTCATATTGTAAATCTTTGTCAATTCACATAGCGCATGTTTATATTCTTTAATTTACCGTCATCCTTTTGTGTTTTGCAGGGCAACTCACTGCTATTCCTGCCTAATGTTCTGAAGGTTTATCTGGAGAATGGGCAGACCAAGGCCTTTAAATTTGAACCCAGCACAACTGTAAAGGTACAGACTATACAGTATATCCACATTTTTGTCTGGACAATGCATGTACTGTACTTTACATGAATTAAAAGTGAAACAAACCTTACCTATCAATAAAAACATGTTTACCACTAAGTATGACTATAGGACTGGGGTTGTCACGTCATGTCACAGGACAATCAGGTTGAAACAGAAGCATGCACTGAGTGCTCAAAGGAAAAATAGTTCTCTTTTTGAATATTTTTTCTTTTAATGTATACATGTTGAACGCGATTAGACTTCTAATCATATCATTCTAAATTGTTTTTTGTTCCCCACCAAAGTAAACAGCTTGTCATGAATTGCTAATTGCCCTCACCTGCGCTGACTCGTTCAGCTCAAGCTGCTCCTCGTTTCCTAATTAGTCCTCCTATTTAAACACGTCATTCTCGTTGACTCCTGGTCAGTCCGTCTGCGAACCTCAGCGCATGTAAGGCAAGCACTTTTGACTCTGGCTCCTGTTTTGATCCCGACCTGTTTCCTGTATTGTTCACCGATGCCAGCTCCATTCACCTGTCCCTGCTACCCGTGTCCTGATTCTGTTTCCTCTATCGATCCCTGAGCCAAGCTCCATTCTCCTGTCCCGGCGACCCGTGTCCTGACTCTGTTTCCTGTTTCGATCCTCGATCCAAGCTCTGTTCTACTGTCCCGGCTACCCAACTTGTTCCAATCTTCGTTCACGCCCCGTCTTCCGTCCCGGCTGCCTGACTTGTTCTGATCTCCGAACCCGCTCCCTCCAGGCTGCCCGACTTGTTCTGATCTCTGACCACGCTTGGTTCGCGAGGGCTTCCCGCTCCTACTGGCCAGCGAGACCCAGATTGCAGCCATTTTTTCTCACGCCCTGATTTCCCCAATCCCTTAATAAAGCATTGTGTGAAACGTTACGCTTTTGGGTCTACTGCCTGTACCGGTCGTGACAGCTGGATATTTCCAAAATTCTAAAATGGTTTTAGTTACCAGCATTCTTTTCAGGTACTGGTACTTGTGTTGGCTGCTTTATTCCTGTTTCACAATCCGAAACTGGAATAAAAAAAATACCCGTACCTGAATTAAATATTTTTCTCTTAATTCTTATCTTGTCATTTTTAAACCTTTTTCTTTTTTTCCCCAATCAGGACATTGTGATGACACTGAAGGAAAAACTTTCTCTGACAAGTATTGAACATTTCTCCTTGGTGCTCGAGCAGCTATACAGCGTTACAAAACTACTTCTACTGCACGATGAGGAGAAAATACAACAGGTATTTCGCTTACTACACCTATTACCCAGTTCCCCAAATCAAAACACGAAAAGTATTTTATGTTCAAGCAACCAATTGCTAAGTCATATGAATTAATACATGTAACTTTGGTCTGAGTTCAGGTTGTCCAGAAGAAGGAGTCCCGTGACTACAGATGTCTCTTCCGTGTTTGTTTTATTCCAAAGCTACCTGAGACTCTGCTTCAGGATGATCCGACTGCTTTTGAGTACCTTTACCTGCAGGTATATTGTGTAACCGCTGGTGTGTCAAACATACAGCCTGTAGGCTGGATCAGGCCAGCCAATAGATTGAATCCAAGACAACGCTGAGAGAAGGGCAAGAGCAAAGAGGCAAAAAACGGCCACCCTTTTAAATATGTCCACCTGATGCGGCCAAACCCAGACGCCACTGCCAAAGCAACTTAAGTGTATTTCCTTGTTTCTTTGTCTCTTTCTTTCTCTCTCTCTTTTCTTGTTATTTTGTTCACTCTTTTTCCTTCTGTCTTTCTTTCTAGATATCTCTCTGTGTCTTTCTCTTTGTCTCTCACTCTTTCTTTAAATCCTTCTCTCATTCCTCTTCCTCCACCCTCCTCTCTTTCTTTCTCATTTTCACTGTCTTCCTTTCTCTTCTTTTTCTAACATTCTCCCTTTTACTTTCCCTCTTCCTAGATATCTTTCTCTCTCTCTGTCTCTCTCCCTCTAACTCCCTCTGTCCTTCTCCCCCTCTTTCCCCCCTTCTTTCTCTATCTCTCCGCTAAAGTCTGCTGTGCAAAAACAATTAAAATCGTTTCATAAGTTTATTACAGCGCTTGGTAAAATGGGAAGACAGTATCGGCACTAGGACTATAGTATCTATCCAACGGAAGAACTATCAATAATATCAATATTTGTATTAATCTCCCCACCTTTAATTCATTTCGCTATGAGCATTGGACTTGAACTCATTTTGAAACAAATCAAAGAATGTTACAACAACTTTTGTGTGAGGCCAATGTGTGCAGGCCATTGCTGTACTGCACAAGCCCCGGGAGCTTGTCTTCAATGAGACTAAATAGCCTGGCATCATTCCAACCTGTTTAGGATAAAAGCAAATGCGTGTAAATCAAGAAATATGAGACGGCTGGTGTGTTGCTGTTTGTTTTAGGGAGTGAATGATGTACTGCAAGAGCGTTTTGCAGTGGAAATGAGGTGCAACACGGCTCTGCGGCTTGCCGCACTGCACATCCAGGAGAGGTTGGCGAGCTGTGGACTTTCCCCAAAGACCAGTCTAAAGATAGTCACGTAACAATACAACCATTATATATTAATTTGATTGCTGAGCAGACAACGGCATTTTCTTACCTTATCTGTGTTCATGTGTGTGTCCCAGTAAGACGTGGGGCATCGACAACTTTGTTTCATCTACATTGCTGAGAAATATGCGAGAAAAAGATTTGATGAAGGCTATTAACTTCCAGCTGAAGAAGATCCAATCGCAACATGATTCCAAACTGAGGGGCCTGACAGTCAACCAAGCACGCATAAATTACTTGGAAGAGCTGAGTGAGCTTAAGTCTTACGGTGGGAAATCCTTTAGTGCAACTATGATGGTGAGGGAATACAAATATATGCATTATTAATCGTGTTGTTTTTAAGTACCATATTTATTTGTGTAGCCAGATGAGAACTTACACATGTAGTTTTACGGTAGCACAATTCCATATTTTGAGCAATAATTGATGAATCGAAAACTATTGCTGACCTTATTTGCACAACATTGGATGCCATAGGATTCAAACCCAGATCACGGTGTTAAAAGCACCAGATTTTAACCACAACATCATTAGAGTTATGACAAAGGAAAAGCCGTTAGATATTATCTCATCAACACAACTCTGTGCCACATAACACAATGTTGTAATGGGGCATTATGGGAAAGATTTCAGCCAATGGTTGTAACACGTGATATAGTATGTAAAAGTAATGTGACGATAAGAGAAAATCTAATCCCTTTTCCTGCATCATTGATTGCCCTAGTTGTCTAGTGTAGTGTTTCTCACAAACCTTTTTTCAGTGGGTTGCAGGCTTTTTTCTTCCCGAAAAAAAAAGGACAAATTACTGAATTACACTCCTTAACAGTAGATGGCAATAATTCCCTGCTCTATCCTTTTCCTTTTCAATCGGGTCATCCTGATTGTGCTTGAGGACTACATCTGGTTTTATTGTGATTTTTTAGTTTTTATTTCCCTTTTTTTTACCCTTAATAATTGGTTCCAAGAAAGTAAATGATTAGGAAACGTGGAAAACAGTGACAACATTTGAGTCAAAGTAGTAAATGATAAGGTACAGTAAATGGTTTATTAGGTTTTATTTTTATTTCTTTTTCCGGTTTATTAATCTTTATAATCTACATAATTTATATTTTGGGTTTGTTTTTCATATAGTATATGGCTCTTTTAAAGTAATTTTAGAGGTTCACCTTATATGCGAGTATATATGGTACTTGAAGTCATTTTGGTTTTGCCAGTCGTTTGGTATCTTGGAAAAAAAAGGTGAATATATTTTACTGGCTCTGCTTTAAACTGCACAATTGTTTCATTCAATAAATATGAGAAGTGTTTTTTTTTTTTTTCAATTTAGGTCAATTTGTCATTAAGGTGTAATGGTGGGTCCTTAAGTTAGACCATTTGAGGACAACTGGTCTAGTGGCCCTTTCACTGCCATGATCTGGGTTTGAATCCCATTACCTTGACATGAATCTAACTCAAAAATTGGAAATGCCACGTGCCATATGAGACTAATTTCTTAATATTTTTCTCTTTGCTTTCTTTTTTTTAAGTTGTCAAATAATACACACTGTCTCTTTATTCAAAAATAAAATTGAAAAATATATTTCGTTATTCGGAAATCAATATAGCACATCGACCCATTAGCTGAACCGCTTATCGTCAGTAGAGTCACAAGGGTGCTGGAGCCCATCGCCAGCTGTCTTCGAGCAGTGGGCAGGAGACACCCTGAACTTGTTGCCATCCAGTTGCAGGGAAATATAACACATGATTTATTATTATGTACAGTATGTAAGTAGGGTATGTGAAAGTGGATGGATAGGTGTACATATTTGTGTATGCATGTGTGTAATGAATGTGGGTGTGAGTAAATGCAACCCAATGTTAGTTAGTTTCTAACTGCATTAAATATAGCTGCATAAACAATTTATATCGGTAACAAGTCCTCTCCTCTCTCTTCAGTTACAGGACAGAGAGTCTACAGTAACACTGTTAGTGGGAGCCCGATATGGAGTGAGTCAGGTGATCAACAACAAACTAAGCATCCTGTCCACGCTTACTGAGTTTACCAGTATCACACGTATCGAGCTTGTTCCAGAATCCGACAAAGTTGGCTTGATCAAAATATACCTGCAAGACATTATGGTAAGATATGGAGGACTGACTCATCAAGTGTACGTGTTTCCATGATTTATGTAGTCTGAGATTGCAGGTGGGAGGGCAAGTCCAGGCATAGTAACATATTTGAAAATAATAAACAATAGCAACAGTTTTTTTTATGTTTGGGATTGAATGTTTGAACAATTGGTTTAACAGTTGAATAAATGCAGCTCTACATCTTAACAGACTCACCACACTAAGCAAACTGGAGTGGGAGCCATGATTAAAATATGCTTTCCTCAATTGTCATACTGCTTCGAAATGGATAAAAAAGAAATACGAAATACGAGTTTTATCATTTAGTAAGCAATAGTATCAGATACAACTACAGGCTGGGCCTATTGAAGCTGAGAACATACAGAACCTTATTGCCTTTAACATGAATATGTTCCTCTCCCTTGGGAGGTGTGAGAAAGGGGGGCGGGAGACTGAAAGGTCTCGCAAACCCTAGTCATAGGGTCACTAAATGTGAGAGGGTGTGGAAGTAAAGCGACTGAGTGGAAAAAAGAGGAGATTGGAAGGATGATGACTAATAGGAAGGTTGATGTGTTTGTCTTCAGTGAAACAAAGATGAAAGGAAAGGGTGAATTACAGCTTGGAGGTATGTATGGTAGAAAGTCTGGAGTTACGGGTGGACATGCTAGAGAAGGGGTGGCTGTGCTTGTGAGTGAGAAAGCAAAGGAAAAACTGGTTGAGATTGATATGTGTGTGCGATTAAAGTGGGGTGTGGAAGTATGGATGATTATCAGTGCATTTGGTTATTGCAAATACATTGTTTAAAAAGAGGGACGTGAAATAGTATACTTTTGTCAGTATGGATGGTGGTGAGATGGTGGACAGAGCACTGATAGATTATGTGGTGGTTAGGGAAGGGATGTTAAGGAGATTGTTGGATGTGCATGTTTACAGAGGTGAAATGTTTTTTTTATGTGGAAGGAAAACTGAGAATAAATAGATGTATAGATGTGGAGGGCTAGTTATAGGAAGAGTGCGAGGAAAGAGGTAATAATGTCAGAGTTGATTAAGGCAGAAAAGGAGAAAGAGTTTTAAGAGAGGATAGGGGAAGAGTATGAACGGATTTGTAGAAGAGAAGTGGAGAGTGTGAAATTTGAATGGAAGTGGTTTAAAGAGGCAGTGTTGAGGAGTACGAAAGAAGTGTGTGAAATAGGAAAAGTTGGTCGAGGTATTTGGAAAGAAAGTAAATGGTGAAATGATGAGGTCTCAGAAGCTGTGACAGAGAAGAGATGTGCCTTCGAGGAGTGGCTTCAAGAAAAGAGCGGTGATGCGCATGAAAAGTATAAAGTAAAAAAAAGGTTTGTAAAAGCGGTAGTGAAAGCAGCGAAAAGGGAAAATAATGACTAATGGTGTTGAAAAATAGGAGTGAAATTTGAGAAAAGGAGAAGTGGTCTGGAAAGAAGTGAAAAGTAAGAGGGAGTCTGGAAAGAAAGTGAAAGATAGGAGATGCTGAGGATGGGAGAGAAGTGGGAGTCGAGTTAATCGGTGGTATAAGGAGAATGCCCGTGTTCGTCAATTTAAATGTGAAGCCTGTGGAAGCATGGGATGTGCAAGAGGCAGTGAAAGAAATAAGAGGGGGAAGACGCTTGGGTTGGATGGTTGTACTGCTGAATGCTTGAAAAAAGGTGGCACGGCTCTGATTGACTGGTTAGTATGCTTGTGAAAGTATGCTTTTTAAGTGGTGTGGTTCCTGTTGATTTGTGGCATGCATTTGTGGTGCCATTGTATAAGGGTAAAGGTGATAAGTATGAATGTAGCAATTCGAGAGGTATAAGTTTGTTGTTAGCTGTATGGAAGAGTCTTGATTAAGAGAGTAAGAGCAAAAACGGATGAGGTGGTGATGGAGGAGCAGAGTGGTTTCAGGAAAGGAAGAGTACGTGTGGATCAGGTGTTTGCAGTTAAGCCAGGTGTGTGAAAAATATTTGGCTTTCATGGACTTGGAAAAGGCGTAAGACTGAGTCGATAGAGAGGTGTTGTGGCAGGTGATAGTAATGTATGGAGTGGGTGAAAAGTTGTTGGAAGCATTAAAGAGTTTTTATGTGAACAGCAGAGCATGTGTAAGAGTAGGGAGCGAGACAAGTGAGTGGTTCCCTATGTTGACTGGTGTGAGACAGGGGTGTGTGATGTCGCGATGGCACAATTTGAAATAATCAAAAAAAATATAAAATACAGGGAAAACGTATACTGAACGTTGATAGGTATGTATCTACCTCCTGTTTCCTAATTGCGTTTGGATCCCAGTCCCCTCTGGCATGACAACTATTTTTTTTCCCAACCTCAGCCGATTACATTACTCCTGGAGACAACCGCAGCCAAGGATATGTCATGCTTAATATCAGGATACTGTCGAGTGTTTGTTGACCCCAACATTAACATCTTTTCCTGGAGGGACATCCCAAAAAAACACAGAGTGTCTGCTGAAGAAGGTAACAAAACGTTTCATGTCAAAAAATCAAATGATGTATTTTACTTAGGCCTGCAAATAACGGCTATGGGTGATTTAATTGTTGACTTGTCACCGACTATTGATACGATTAGTTGAATAATCAGATAAATATTTTTTTTCTTCAATTTAACTTGAAGTTGATTTTATTTTGTGGCAATGCTAATTAACACAAGAAAAATGGGTACTGTGAAAAATAAATCTTTTATCGAACATACTGTGAATTCGTACAAAAAAACAAATAAATAATAAATTAAAATCCAGTAAACATTTTTATCCCTGTGTAGTGTAAACCGGGAAGAGGCACATCACCCTCTTCCTGGTTTACACACCTGGTTAACAAAAGCAGTAGAACAGTAAATAAAACAAATATTGTGACTATTGTGTGAGGCACATTCTGTTGTCAACTACAAAGTCTGTAACAAAGGTACTGAACGATTCTCAATAGTTTTAAATCAAATGGTTTTAACAACTGTCGTTTGTTCCTCGGACTGGACGCATTTAATTCAATATACCGTTGTCAGGTACAGTCATGCATCCAACTTCTTTGAATGTCTGCGGAAATGGCTTGGTTCCATGGATAATTCCTCAGAATCCAACCGTGTAAAATACTCATTCCAAAACACTCGATAATGATAACAGATAAACAAGACTCCGCCTTAAACATTACTTCTTTGTTGGATGTTGCTTCTTGTAATCCATTTGTTTTGCCACATTATTTTCATTTACAAATAAACAAACAATTCCCATGATGAGGGTCCGTTCATGCTAGTTTCATTCATGCACAAAGAGGAAAGTTACATTAACCTTATTTTCCTCTACACATATTTTCCATATGTCTCACTTTTACCTTGACTGCCCTGACGCCCCTGCGGGTGTTACAAAAAAATGCATAAACAAAGCCCTATGATTGCATAAGCCGCAGGGTTGAAAGCTCTGGAAAAAAGTTGCGGCTTATCGTCCGGATTTTACGGTAGCCTCTTTATTAGTCCTTTCCCGGCTAAAATGCTCCAAAACTAGAAGCTGTGGTATGCGTTGTTTTTGATGCCGCCACTTCTGTATATTTATTTTACTGCTCCAGAAAGAATATGTGTCTCTCTCTTTCTATCTGTTGGAAAAACGTGTCAATAATATCGACAAAAGTCGAGAATAAAATTCATTGCCGTCTATTACTGTTATCCCATTAGGCCAGAATTATAAAACTTGAGTTTTATACAAGATTTTACCTTCTGTCCACAGGTTATGTATCCCGTCGGGGCAGCGATTCTGACCACTCGTCTGACTTGGACATGGATCCACTGGTCCCCCATCCGTCAATCAGTGCCAAACGCCGTCCACGTTTAAGGTCTTCCTCAGACCCGGAAGCTCGGAAAAAAAAAGCTGGGCACGCAAGAAAATCCAAGCATGACGGTGAATTTCAAAGTAACAAACAATCAGACAAGAGGCCAAAAGACAACAATGTTGACACAGAAACCAAAACCTACCCTCCAGAATGTGACAATGAGTATAAACGTATTAAGGAGAAAAATGCTCAAAATGCTGAACCAGATCATAAATGCGTAAAACTTGAAGACAAGCAAGGTATAGAAGCAACAGAGGACCAGCTCTCGCTATCTTTTGGTACCAGCCCTTCAAGTGACTCTCTGGACTTACTTGAAGAAGACGACTTAATTTCCTGCGCCTCATCTTCCATGCATCTCACTGCTTCACCCCAAGATTCGGCTCAGATCTTTAAAATTCATCCATATGCGCATATACATTTGGAGAACAACTTCCTCATTCCTCCCCCTGCTCATTCCCATCCCATTCTCCACCTCACATCCTTTAGTAGCGACGAAGGCAGCAGCAGCAGACCCGATGAGATAGTTGACATCCAACACTTCGACGCGGCCCCTGACTCTCTTGACATTCAAATTGCCAAAAAGTCCACCAGCTCTGATGCTGAAGACGATGCCACATGTTTTACAGAGCTCTCCCGCCTTGTGGACCTCCTTCCCAGTCCCCCGGAGGCCAGTGAAGATGAAGAGGCTAAAGAAAAAGATTTAAAGAGAAAGAGAAATGACATTATGGGGGACACTTTAAGGAGATTATGTGAAGCAGCATACACAACCAGGGCAAGTAGTTTTAAGGGAAACCCTGAGTCTCCGACCATGTCGTCAGGTTCTTCTAACTCAGACTTTGTGTTCAACTTTGACCAAAAAGATGCCAGCTGCTACTACAAACTGTGTTCCAACATCACCCCTGACAGTGCTCGCAGCCTCAGCCAGCCTGTCAACAACACTCAAAAAGGAGACGAGGAAAATACAGAGGTCAACCAGCGTCAAGCTAACGAAGTGGACTCGGCCCCCATCCTGCAGCCACCGCCCGGCTTCGGCGACAGCAGTTCTGATGACGAGTTCTTTGATGCCAGAGATGGCTTCACGTCACCTGACCCGAACAGAGGCGTGGACCAGAAAGGTGATCTTGTTTGCCTAATGAGGTGTTCTACTCAGATAGTGGGATTGTGTGTTCAGAATCACTTAATTGTGTTTTCAGTTGGATTTTAAAAACAGATATTAATCGAATAAAGTTAACAAATATTGTACAACAACCACAGTCAGCACAATATATTGAGTTAAAATGCTTTTTTTGTCATCGTAACTACATGGTGAGACATTGTATGCGATGTTGTTAGACCTGGCACTCCAGGGGAAAAATATAATAGACTTTGAATGAAAAAAAAAGATCAAATATTGTCAGGATAAATAGCCAAAAATTCAACACATGTGCAAATGTTTTTATCTTAATTTTTATTATATATATATACACAGGACTGTCTCAGAAAATTAGAATATTGTGATAAAGTTCTTTATTTTCTGTAATGCAATTAAAAAAACAAAAATGTCATACATTCTGGATTTATTACACATCAACTGAACTTTTTCAAGCCTTTTATTATTTTAATATTGCTGAATTTGGCTTACAGCTTAAGAAAACTCAAAACTCCTATCTCAAAATATTAGAATATCATGAAAAAGTATACAAGTAGGCTATTTAACTAATCACCTGAATCATCTATTTAACTCGAAACACCTTGCGAGGGTTTCCTGAGCCTTAAAAATACTCAGCTTGGTTCAGTAAACTAAATCACAAGTATGGGGAAGACTGCTGATCTGACTGCTGTCCAGAGGACCATCATTGATACCCTCCATCAGGAGGGTAAGACACAAAAAGAAATTTCTCAAAGAGCAGGCTGTTCACAGAGTGCAGTTTCAAAGCATATCCACAAAAAGTCTGTTGGAAGGGAAAAATGTGGCCGGAAACGCTGCACAACCAAGAGAGATGACCGCAGCCTTAACAAAATTGTGAAGAAGAGCCGATTCCAGAATTTGGGGGAGCTTCAAAGACAGTGGGCTGAAGCTGGAGTCCAGGTATCAAAAGCCACAGTTCACAGACGTGTCCGGGAAATGGGCTACAATAGCCGTATTCCCATGGTCAAGCCACTTCTGAACTCAAGACAACGGAAGAAGCGTCTGACTTGGGCTATGGAGAAGAAGCACTGGACAGTTGCAGAGTGGTCCAAAGTCCTCTTTTCAGACGAAAGCAAGTTTCGCATTTCATTTGGAAGTCAAGGCGCCAGAGTCTGGAGAAAGGCTGGAGAGGAGCAAAATCCAAGTTGCTTGAAATCCAGTGTGAAGTTCCCACAGTCAGCAATGGTTTGGGGAGCCATGTCAGCTGCTGGTGTTGGTCCACTGTGTTTCATCAAGTCCAGAGTAAATGCATCTGTGTACCAAGAGATTTTAGAGCACTACATGCTTCCATCTGCTGAAAAGCTCTATGGAGATGGGGATTTCATTTTTCAGATTGATCTGGCACCTGCCCATAGTGCCAAAACCACCAGTAACTGGTGCACTGACCATGGCATCACTGTCCTTGATTGGCCTGCTAATTCCCCTGACCTGAACCCCATCGAGAATTTGTGGGGTATAGTTAAAAAGAAGATGAAAGACACCAGACCTACAAATGCAAATGAGCTGAAGGCCGCTATCAAAGCATCCTGGGCATCAATAACACCTCAGCAATGCCACAGGCTGATTGCCTCCATGCCACGCCGGATTGATGCAGTAATCCGTGCAAAAGGATTCCCAACCAAGTACTGAGTGCATCAATGGACATTTTCAAATGTTTGATTTAGTTTTGCTGTTATAAAATTATTTTTTTACTTGGTCTGAGGAAGTATTCTAATATTTTGAGATAGGATTTTTGAGTTTTTTTCAGCTGTAAGCCAAAATCAGCAATATTCAAATAATAAAAGGCTTGAAATAGTTCAGTTGATGTGTAATGAATCCAGAATGTATGACATTTTTGTTTTTTTAATTGCATTACAGAAAATAAAGAACTTTATCACAATATTCTAATTTTCTGAGACAGTCCAGTATATGCTGTTTGAATTGTGAAAACCAGGAAGAAGTAATAAATGAAGCACTGTTCGTAATTTGATGGCGCATCAAAGTTTTGCGATCGGTTTGCCTGGTGACCACTTGTTCTACCTTCCACAACCACTGGCATTGACCTGGTTGAGTGTGTTTTCGGTCTGGCAGAGAAGAGCTTAAGGGCGAGTGTCCCGCAGAATTTAAAAGGCCCTATTGACATCACCGAAACCACCCGGAAGGTGGGGGCGTATCCTCCCTCTGCATCTATTCCTGTTTGGTTTGTATTGTAAGCGGACAAACTGCTCAGTTAAAAGAAAATAGATTAACGATTTTGATGCCAATGGGCTAGTTTTATGCCAGGTACACCTGTGTGAATAAATCTCCCAAAACAACGCATTTAATAATCAAGGTTTGTAAATCATCAATCATCATCACCCCATGAGTCATGACACAAACACAGCCATAAGTCTTTTAATTACAGTATAACACTTTAGTAATTTGAATCCTTATGGTAAACCTATCTAGGTATGTCATCTTTTGGAAATGGAACTTTGTTGTTTGGATGCACACTTATGAGCACTTTCCAGCAGGGCATAGTTACCCTAAATTTGCCTGCTTTAAATGCATTACAGCAAACTTAAATTGTTGAAAATAAATAAAAATGGGGGTTGAGTTTTACCAAACACACCACATAACCCCAATATTGTTTCGTAACCATTTTAATTCATTTCGTAACTTTTGGCATTTGATCTTAAATTATGCTTCAGTCCATATTTGTGACTTCCAACACTGTAAAGTGATTTTGAAAGACACTTGAGTACTATGGAAGTACAGCTTTCATTTGTCAGAGCCCCCAAAATTCAGTGACAGTGACTTTTGAAACGCTTGTGTGGATTCCAGAAGGTAGATTTGAACACTTAAAATGTAACTTGCAAGTTTATCATAGTCTTAAGTTGTTTTGGCTAGTATGATAACAAGATTAATTATTTGTTTCAAATCAATTTCAGCTGTA
This sequence comes from Urocampus carinirostris, assembly GCF_059441175.1. NCBI lineage: Eukaryota > Metazoa > Chordata > Actinopteri > Syngnathiformes > Syngnathidae > Urocampus > Urocampus carinirostris. The sequence continues at coordinate 36,908,784 of NC_142356.1, read as the reverse complement.
TTATGATTTATTTCGCTTACATGATTGCCACATAGTGATTTTGTCTAACTTCATGGAGTACACGATGTGAGGGGATTTTGTGTTAAATACTGCACATTGCACTATAAATTAGTTAGGACACATAAAAGTACGCTTAAGGGCAAAACCCCAATAAATGAACCTTGAGGACTGAGTGATCACCATTCAAAATGTTCCATTCTTAACAACGAGTTTGTGAGTCTAAAGTAATTCATGTGAACCCAATGCAAGCAGTAGCCTAGAGTTTTACTCAATTCTCACATAGTTTTGCCTGTGATTTATATATCAATTCTATGATGGTCTAGCTACAAGAAATTCCCCAATAATATTTTCAAAGGGAAAATTATTTTTTAAGTATACCGAGTATATAAATGAGTAAACGTGTTGTTAAATGTGCATACCGCGTGTTATTTACCTTTTGAATAATTCTTAGCAAAACACAAAGATCATGCAGTTAATGTTTTACTGACATCTAGTGGTTAACATGATTATCACATAGCTTTATTATAAAGTTGGTATCAACAAAACCGCAACACAAACGCACACACGTGAAATATTTCCAAGCACTATCTTTTAAATACTTTTGAACATTAATCCTGACATTATTCTGTTTTGTTTTTGTTTTTTTGTTTGTTTTTCAAGCCTTTAGTACTGTATATATTATGGATTGCCATACCTAATCTCGCTGCAAACAATGTTCACTAAGTTGTTCTCAATGACAAAAAAGAAAATTGTCATTCTAAAACACAAGGTTTCACATGCTTTGGAAAGATAACTTAATTTCAAAAAGTCCTATTTGAAACTTTTACATTTGATCTTCCAGTACACAGATACACTTGTGGATCTGAACTACTGTTGTAAGTGGTGTCAGATATTTAAATAGTTGAACTCTTCACAATTGATTCCAAAACAAAGGTTTTTGGTCTTTTATTTTTGTTACAGAAAATCCCACTGAGACAAACGTGGATGTAATGAGCTCTCTCCACCTCAGTAACATCAGGGTGTCTGTGGGAGTTGTAAAGAAGGACGGAAAAGCAGAAGAGGAGAGGCAACATGGTGACAACGAGGAAGGGGGCAAAAAGGCATTGGATAAGCTAAGGAAAAGATCCCGTAAGCGGCGTTCTTTTGTGGAAACAGATTACACCTCCAGGGTGTCATATCCAGGCCACCCAACAGAGAGGCGGGACCGGGTTCAATCCATGAGCAGTAGCATCTTAATGGAGAAAAGTAGTGATACCCTCTTACAGATCTTCAAGCCAAAACCTTTGGAACAAACCAATCATCAAAGTCCTGCGATCTTCTCATTGACTTATTCTGAAGCAGAACCAGCACAGCTCGAGTCAAAACCCATTCCCTCTAATATTGGAACCAATAGGCAAACTCAAGATTCTCTGGCATCAGGAACCAAGAATAGGAAACAAGAAATGGAGATGGAACCTGATGCCATGGAGTCTAAATATATCACCGATCATGTTGAGTTAGCATCTCCCTCCATTACTGTTGTACGGTGTCATATCGATCCTGAAACGATGGAGAGTCCTGATTGTGTAGGTGAAGGACCCGAGAGAGAACGGGACCAGAAAAAGATTCAAGATGGTGAAGCACAGGCTAAGGAACGAATTGTAACAGAAAACAACCCTTACACTTCACCGTTGTTGAATAAAGAGATTGTCCCTGCTCAAAATTTACATGCAGAAGATGATGTGCCTGAAACTGATCTAATGCTTTTATCATATAGTCCCCCACTTTCTCCACCATCAGCAATTCTGCCCCCTTTGCCAACTGGTCACAAATCCCTAAGTGACTGCTTACAAAGGGAAATCACAGGAACCTCAACCAAAGTATCCTTATTCAACCACGAGAAGACGATATATGCAGTAAGCAGCTCACAGTTAAATGGGGAAATTATGACACATAAAGATGAACCTAGTGGCATTGCTAAATCAACAATTAATGTTAGCAATGATGTTACTGACAGCACGAATTTGGATGTTTTTGATGACAAGGACTTGACCAATACTAATACTGGAAGTGATGTGGAAAAAGTTGATCAGGCATCCGCTTTAACATGTTTGGAGGGTGCCAATTCACCTGCAGGAAAGGGCCTATCTGACTTGAGTATGAATTCTCCCAGCAATCCACAATATTCTCACACTATAAACTCCATCACAGCTAAGCTAAGAGTTGCTACTAGTGTCATGAATCCTACATGTCAATCAGGGGTTGGATTGAAACTTGAAGATTCGCATGCTTTATGTATGAGTGAAACTTTAGATGAACAGAGACACACATACTCTTCTAGTAATTCTGCCATTGGCCAAGATCTTAGCAGAGAGCCTCCTCTGCCAACACACTTTATCTTCCGGTCGTGTTCCCCCAGTATCATGGGCCGTTTGTCAGCCTCCACACTTAGAGGGAAGATTCAACAGTTGCCTCTTTATTTGTCACGCTCCCACGAGACCCTACACCAAGTTGAGTGTGAAAGTGAAGCCCACAGTCCAGTTCTGGACGGTGGTGAAAACACTAATATGTTACAAATTGTAGAAAGTAATGATGTCACAGAAATGCCAGAGGAAAGGGCAGAGGTGGTGGAGTCTGATGATTCGGATATAACAGTTACAGGTTCTGAGGCAGAGTGTGAGTTTTTTATTGAAACATCACCCAAAAACTGTACCGTAGTGTCAGAAATAAAAGAAACGCCAGTGAAGATCGTATTCGACCATGACACTGCTTCCTTGCCTGTTCTGGTTGAACCCAAACTACAAAACAAAAATAGATTCCTTCCTGAGCATAAGAATCATCTGAAGCCAATAACCCAACCCCCAATTTCCATGATCACTTGCTTTCAAAAGGATTCTACAGGCCTTACAATGGACACTCCTGGTCCTATAAAAGTACCTCCAGAATCCATGATGAGTGATACAACTCCTGTTGAAAGCATTCCAGGTTATGAAGTAAGCACTTTTTCACCACACAGAACTCCATTTGTGGTGACTACACAAAATCTACATTTTCATAATAAGTCACAAACTGTGCCAAGGACCAGCAGTGATAGACCTTTAATGGGTTTCTGTCCAGCAGAACTGCCCCATCAAGAAGGGATCATTCAGAACTTGAAAACAGAGATCGGGTGCACTTCTGTGCTGACATCGAGATGTGAGTCAGTAGTAGAGGGATTCAATATGGATGTTTGCAGTTGCCAGAAAGTTTACACCAACTGCTTCAGCAGGGAAGGCAGCTTTGATGAGGACTTGACTGTCTATGAGTTCTCATGTCAAGGAGGTGGTGAAACACAAAATGCAAGATTACCACTTGTGACTGATCATACAACCTCCTCTCTTCTTGGATCTCATACAACACACTCTTCCTCCTATCCACAAACCCTACCCTCCTCCCCAACATCTGAGATTGGTCATCTCCCGGCTCCAATTTCTGAGGCCGAGCATCTTCACTCTGAAACACATGAAGACACCATCAACCGCCTTAGAAAGCAACGTTACCCAGAACCTCCCTCTGGTTTCCAAGTCTTACGCGAGGATGTGGATCAGCTCCTCTCCATTTTGGAAAACAGCAGTGTTGACCGTTGTGCAGTTGGGCGAGGAGGTTGCCACCCAAGGGAAATGTGTGCGTCCCACTTTGCAGAGAACAAGCAACTGCTCCAAACTGAGGCCAGGCGATTGACGTCTTGCTGCCAGAAAGTAGTAGCCATTGACCAGAGTCCAGAGAAAATGCTCCATTCTCTGGCTGACAGTTTTCAGACGTTGGTGGAGTTGGCAGGGACGTGCATCTGGTTTTCAAGCTGTGACAGATGTAAGCCGAGAAATGCAGAAGCAGTCGCCGGTTTGCAAGATGTAGCCCGTTCATTCAAAGACTTCTGCCTCGCAGCAGAGAGAGCTGGCAGAAATCGTAGCTGCCACGATTTGAGCACCAAGCTGCTAGCCAAACAGTGCACTGCACTCACTGCATCTGTCTTCTGCCTCACTCAAATCTTCCGTACGCTCACGGCACTGTGAGGGTAACACCCGCTTGTGTAAAACCCCAGCTGGCATGTCCATGAGTGAAACAATGAAGTGCATGTGTTTACTTACTGAATGGTGTGCACAAACGATCTACAGCTCGCAATCTGACTAAGCAAAAATGCTTGTGTTACATTGTAGATTTGTACTTGAATGTAAAACTTTGATGTATGGCAAATTCATCTGAAAGTTACTGCAGTTTTTTATGGCATAATCAAGGAACGCGACGTATTTTGCGTTAATTGTTTACATGTTTAGCATTACTCTCAGGAGTTTGGGCTTACAGTAGTGGTGGTTCTTTTAGTTTTTTTATTTCCCTATAAGGTCCAAAATTATACAATACAATAAGGGAAATACAATAGGTCATATTTCAGAAAAAGTAAATGCTACCCTGTATTGGAAAGTTTTAAGTTTGCCAACTTTCTTGGTACAATATTGTCACTTCATATTGTTTGGCCAAAACATTTACTGAAATGTGTACTGCAACTTACATACAGTATTTTTTTATTTAAGACTTTTACTGAGAACTTTATTGAATGTTATTGTTTACAAAAACAGTCAAATATAACTCTGTGAAAGTATACAAATGAAGCCTCAAAGTGGTTTTATATAGCATTTTGATGAATGATTGCATCAAAGATAAATTAACGGTTAATCTTAGGGTGTGCATTTCTTTAAATAGTGTTCTCCAATTTGCACGTACAATTTTGGTAACATTGATATCAGGTCAAGTTGTATTGAAAGTTTTGTAGACACTCAGAATAAGTGGATAAGACATCAATGAAATTTGTGGATATCAAGGAAGTGCAACATGATTGGCCAATAGTCACAATGATGTCAAAAGTTTATAATAGTTAAAACAACAACATTGCATGCTATGCAAATTTATTTGCAGGTGTCAAAAAATAAAACAGAATAAACTTCTCAAGTACTATTTGGGATACATATCTCAACATTGTAATTGTATTGAGGCAGGAGTTATTCACTCAATTTTTAAATAAGCTCGCAAAATGTAGACATTCAAAATTGGCAAAGTTGCAAATGAAAGTTTATTATTTGTGGCATAACGAAGTGGAAAGTATGAAAGCTCTTGATTGACTACTTAGCAAAAGGGGAGGTAGCATTTTAACACGATCCAACACCTCATGCAGACTACGCTCAAAAAGCAGTCATTTTCGGTAGTATATTATGCAGATTATGGTTAATGGGTGCTAATGCAATTACTATCTCTTTATTTTAAAACTTGACCAAAATGATCAGTCAACGAGTTCTTCCAGGATAGCCATTTTGTACACTCAGGATTTACGAGCTGACCCAAACATCTATGTTCGAATCTTTATTTTTCTTTACTTTGATTTTAATGTTTGGCATTGAAAGTATTAACTGGTTTATTTTAACAGTTAAGTGAATGCAGTTTTACACCTGGACTCATCATGCTATACAAACTCAAGTGGGAGTTATGAAAAAAAACATTTTTATTTTATTTTTTGTCTTAATTGTCATACTGGTTTGTAATAAATAATGAATAACAAACTTTTGATAGAAATGACCTAAAGACTCGCTTCTTTTTCTGACATACTCAGAAATTTATGGCGGGCCGAATTAAATCGAACGTGCTGGGTCCAGCCTTTAAGCAGTTTGTTTGACATGCCTCCAAATACAATATTTGTATGTCTTTTCAGATCTGCTACTTTTTAATGTCTGCAAAAAAATCTCAAATTTTTTTAGTTTTATTTACTCAAATATAAAAATGTTCCCCTGGCCCGAATACATATTTTCGCTATATTCAACGCAATAGTCTTGTTAGTGTCATTAAACTAGTAAAGCAATTAATATCTTGTTTGCAATAAATATGTTTTCTTCGTTGAGGTAAAAATAAGCACCTATTTTCTCATTTTGACAAAACTGTCATTAACACTAAGTATATTATATTAAGGGCAGTTTTCAACAATGAGCTAATTATGATCAAATTTCATGTCCCAACGGAACATAAAAGGAGTTTTTCAGTTTCTTTTTCAACATATCATTTATGATGTGAGTTCAGAGGACATCAGTTACATTCGGTCATTGGGCAAATATCCATTACCCATATATGAGTTTTTTCTTTTGTGTTTTTTCCTGTGTTTTTTTATTAACAAACACGTGTATGCTCATTGAAATCGAACATGCCCAAAGAATGTTTTCCCTGCAGATGTACTAAGAACACATTAGTCACTCCTATACAATGGCCCTGTACCTGAACACTGTACTTGTAAAACTCTTAGCGTATCATGGAATGTGACTGGAACTGTTACTTTCATATCAAAGTAAATGTTTTTATCATTATCCTATGTGCTTCAAAAGCATGTAGTTAAGCCATATGTGTGTTATTGTATCAGGGATTGCGTCTGAAAGGCTGGATTGACCTGTTGCCCTTGCTTTGTACTGCTCTATTGTATTAAAATTACATTCAAATGTATTCTTGAGTTATTTAGGCAGATTGATTAGGAATTAATGAGAACCACAGGGCATAGTGCAAATGCAATATTTTAGGGTTGAAGTAGATGAAGATTTTTTACAAAATTTATCTTCAAAGAAAATACCTTTTAATTAGTTTAGCCTTGGTGTGGGAAAGCCAATTTCTTTTTTGTGACTGTTTCTCAAAAATGAGAAAATGCACATCAAAGATCTTTCACTTTAAATGACTGCAGCGTTACTCAAATATGGTTTTTGTCCTATGATGAAATGCTCTAATTGACCAGTAGCACTGTCAGTTGACAAATGCTGTTTATTTATTTTTTTTTAATTTAGTTTAACTCACCAAGACTAAGAAAATGTATGTATTTACTTTTATCCAAAGGGTCCGTACGTGTGCTTGACATCCTTCAAAACGATGTGTTTTTAAGGTTTGAAAAGTCCTTGAATTTTGGGTGAAGTCGTTGTAAAAAGCTTGAAAGTGTTGCAATGTTTCTCAACAAGTCTGCTTAAAATGACACCAGCACTGGCATCCGGTGGCTATGCTTTGCCATTGCATTTCTTTTCCCCTCATGATTTACTGCAGCAGGAATAAGTTTCTACAGCAAAAGGACAGGTGCATGTTACACCTAAACAGGGCACTATGAAATATGTATTAATGTAAGGATGACATAAATTTTGGACATTTATTATGTGCCATGCAAAAAATTTAGGTAGCGTTTCCCTGTGGTAAATTATAATGGGAAGAAAACTTCAGCAACTGAATTTGTAAAATACATTGTACTGTCATTTTTACCTCACATTTATATGGGGAAAGATTTATCTCAATATGAATATATTCATGTTTTATCTTAAAATCACATTTCTTAATGATTGCACTTGCAAGTGTAAAAATAGCATGTGTAAATCGCAAATGTATTTGCTGGTGTGCAAAATACATGATTTACATCGGATTTCTTATTTTAATGATACCGGAGAATTGAAAAATTGGCTTCCAAAGTCCCTGAAAAGTGCTCCAATTTGGCCATTAAAAAGGTGTACGAACCCTGTACACAGGTACCAAAATACCCCTTCTGTAAAACTATTTTCGGGTTTGACAAAAAAAAAAACTGGTTTATGAAAGTAAAAGTTGTTGGTTTTTCTATGAATTTATATAGTAATTTTTGCGTCTGTCAATAAAAAATGCTATATTCTTGATACGTTTATAGTTTAGTGGTTAACACATTCGCTTGATTCGCGAAAGGTCCCCGGTTCGAGTCCGGGGCGGAAACATGTTGCCCTGGAGAGGGATGGAAGCCACTAGGACGTACTTTCCAAAGACACACCACAGCAAATGGTGCCCCGACGACCCGAGTGGTTAAAGGATCCAAACAACCAATAAGACAGCCAAAATAAAGAATCAATGAATTTTGAACTTGCGAAGAGAATAGGAGTGGTTTGTACAAAAAAAAACCCTCTCAATGCCAAATTTCCAAAAACCCTCCCCTGAGCCCTTTCATTTGTTTAAATATTTTGGGTTAGATTTTCTCTAAAGGGGTTGAAAATCAGATCAGAACCAAAGTCTGCATAATAAATGGTAAATGGTCTGCATTTATATAGCACTTTTCAAGTCACCCAAAGCGCTTTACAATGTGCTTCACACTTACCCATTCACACACACACTCACACACCAATAGTCTGCCATGCAAGGCGCCTACCTGCTTATTGGGGTCATTAAGGATTCAGTGTCTTGCCCAAGGACACTTAGACATATCACACGAAGGAGCCGGGAATCGAACCTGCGGTCTCTAGATCCCAAGACGAGCGCTCTACCTCCTGAGCTAACAGTGCATAATAGTCTAAAAAACAATCAACAGTGAAGGATAATAGTCAAAATAATGAACATCTATTTTAAAATATTAAATAACAATGAAATGCTTTGCTCTTTTGTTGATCTTTCCCATTGTTGACCAACGATTGTGTTCCATATTGTTCATACGGTAATTTATTTTTATGAATGATTCACAGCATGGTATTACAAAAATCGGCAGGTAAGAGAACAAAGCAAGAACACTTTTTTAACACCACATTGATATCTACAGCTGTCACATTTTCTTTTCAGAAAGAACCTTCCACTGCGCAGCGTTTGCTTCTGTCAGCCTTATGGTATGTGGTTAAAATAGCTTAATTCACGAGGAATTACCAGGTCAAACTTGTTTGAGATTACATTTTACAAACATTGTGTCATTTTATTATGTCATACCAAAAATGGTCACTTAAAATTGTGGCTCTATAAGAAATACCAAACATGTTCTGGTGTTTTGAGTCATATCTATTTTGTTGGCTTATAGTGAGTGACTGATTGTACCATATTTTCCGGACTTTAAGGCGCACTGACAAAAAAAAATGGCCAGAAATGTTAATGTGTATTAACATATTTGCAAGCATTGATCAATCAATGTGTTAAACCGCAATCCTAACCTCTAAGCCACTAGGAACATGGATGGTTGTTCACAAGTACATAACATTGAATTGAATAGGGATAAAACCCAGATAGCAAAAGAGAGCACCAAATCCCATCCACTAGACCACTAACTATATACTATATAATGGAGTACTTCAATCACAAAATCCTTAAGATTCATCACCAACTCCATCAAAACCTGTCTGCTCCCTCCCCATCTGAATTTCCTTCTCCTTGTCACTTCTTCTCCACTTTTGCTCCACCCACGACTGCTGAATTATCCAACCTCATACTCAAATCCAAGCCCACCACTTGCCAGCTCGATCCCCTCCCTTCATCCCTTGTTAAATCCTGCCTCCCTTCCCTGCTTCCTCTCATATCTGCCATTATCCACTCCTCACTCTCTTCTGGTATTGTCCCATCACTTTTCAAAACCGCTGCTGTTACCCCTACACTGAAAAAACATGGTGCTGACCCCAACAACTTTGACAACCTCCGCCCCATCTCCAACCTTCCATTTATTTCAAAAATACTAGAAAAAACTATTGCTGCTCAACTCCACTCGCACCTGTCCCTCCACTCTCTCTATGAGCCCTTTCAGTCTGGTTTCCGCCCCCGCCACAGCACAGAGACTGCCCTAATCCGTATTGTAAATGATCTCCTCATAGCATCTGACTCCGGTTTAGTCTCCATCCTCATCCTTCTAGACTTGAGCGCCGCCTTCGACACAATCTCTCACCCTATCCTCCTCAATAGACTCCCCTCCATTGGTCTCACCCATACTCCCCTCAGTTGGTTCCATTCCTACCTCACTGGCCGCACTCAGTTTGTCCAGCTGAAATCCTTCACCTCAAAGCCCTCCCTAGTCACCACAGGTGTTCCCCAGGGATCTGTCTTAGGTCCTCTTCTCTTCATCGTCTACCTCTTGCCTCTTGGTCATATCCTCCGCAAATTTAATATCCACTTTCACTGCTTTGCTGATGACACCCAACTCTACCTCTCCTGCAATTCAAACTCCATACTCCCACCTCCCTCCCTCACCTCTTGCCTTTCCAAACTCAAAACATGGTTCACAACAAACTTTCTTAAATTAAATGCCAATAAAACAGAATTCCTCCTTCTTGGCACCAAATCCACTTTATCCAAAGTAAACAATTTCTCTCTCAACATCGACAGCCCCTTAGTGTCCCCCTCCCCCCAGGTCAAGAGTCTGGGTGTCATCCTGGATAGCATGCTTACCTTCCACTCACATATCAACACCATCACCCGCACTGCTTATTTCCACCTCCGCAATATTACCAGACTCCGCCCTTCCCTCACCCCCCACACCACTGCTATTCTCGTCCACAGTCTTGTCACATCTCGCCTTGACTACTGCAATGCTCTCCTCTTCGGCCTTCCTAAAAAGTCCCTCCATAAAATTCAGCTGGTTCAAAACGCCTCTGCTCGCATCATCACAAAAACATCTTCCCAGCAGCACATCACCCCCGTTCTCCAACAGCTACACTGGCTTCCTATTCAGCATCGCATCAGCTACAAACTGATCCTATATACATATATGGCCATTCACAACCTGGCTCCTCCTTACCTGTCCGACCTTCTCCAGGTGCACGTCCCCACTCGCTCCCTCAGATCCTCGTCCTCCCTCCGACTGTCAGTGCCCCCTGCCCATCTGAGCACCATGGGAGCCAGAGCCTTCAGTTGCGCTGCTCCCAAGCTTTGGAACAATCTACCTCCGGACCTCCAAAACTGCACACCTGTTCAGGACTGCCTACAACACATAGCTTCTCCATTTCCTATGTTTTTATGTCTTGTTTTTATTTATTATTTCGCTTACAACTTTTTAAATTGTATTTTTCCATTGTCTGTACAGTGTCCTTGGGTGGCCTGAAAGGCGCTTTTAAATAAAATGCATTATTATTATTATTATTAACTATAGAAACGACACATCAAAAAGCAGTAGGTCTTATCTCATTACCACATCATTTTTAGTCA